>NC_041359.1:26994185-27159185 GCF_900634415.1 Cottoperca gobio
GTATATCTCAAAAGTGAGTACACCCTTTAGATTTTTGCAAATATTCTGTTATATCCTTTCAGGGGATAACATTATCCTACTGAAACTTTGATATAACTTAAAGTAGTCAGTGTGCTGCTTGAATAACAGTATAGATTTATTGTCCTTTGAAAATTACTCAGTACACAGCTGTTAATGTCTAAACAGCTGGCAACAAAAGTGAGTACACCCCATAGTGAACATGTCCTAATTGTGCCCAATGATGTTGTTTTCCCGCCCTGGTGTCATGTGACTCGTTAGTGTTACAAGGATTCAGGTGTAAATGATAAGCAGGGCTGTTAAATTTGGTGTTTTGGGCACAATTCTCTCTGAATGCTGGACAACATGGCACCTCATGGCAAGGAACTCTCTGAGCGGCTGAAAAAAAGGATTATTGCGCTTCACAAAGATGGCCTTGGCTATAAGAAGATTGCCAACACCATGAAAATGAGTTGCAGCACAGTGGCTAAGATCATACAGCGGTTTTCCAGGACAGGTTCCACTCGGAACAGGCCTCGCCAGGGTCGACCAAAGAAGTTGAGTCCACGTGCTCAGCGTCATATCCAGAGGTTGGTTTCCAAAAATAGACGTGCGAGTGCTTCCAGCATTGCTGCAGAGGTTGCAGAAGTGGGATGTCAGCCTGTCAGTGCCCAGACCATACGCCGCACACTGCATCAAATCGGTTTGTATGGCGGTCGCCCCAGACAGAAGCCCCTTCTGAAACCGATGCATAAGAAAGCCCGCAAACAGTTTGCTGAAGACAATGAATCCAAGAACATGAGTTACTGGAACCATGTCCTGTGGTCTGATGAGACCAAAATAAACCTGTTTGGGTCAGATGGTGTCCGGCGTCTGTGGCGGCACCCTGGTGAGGAGTACCAAGACAAATGTGTTTTGCCTACAGTCAAGCATGGTGGTGGCAGCATCATGGTCTGGGGCTGCATGAGTGCTGCCGGCACTGGGGAGCTGCATTTCATTGAGGGACACATGAATTCCAATATATACTGTGACATCCTGCAGCAGAGCATGATCCCCTCTCTTCGGAAACTGGGCCGTAGGGCAGTTTTCCAACATGATAATGACCCTAAACACACCTCCAAGATGACAACGGCCTTGCTGAAGAAGCTGAAGGTTAAGGTGATGGACTGGCCAAGTATGTCTCCAGACCTAAACCCAATTGAGCACATGTGGGGCATCCTCAAGAGGAAGGTGGAGGAGTGCAAGGTGTCCAACATCCGTGCGCTCCGTGATGTCGTCGTGGAGGAGTGGAAGAAGATTCCAGAAGCAACCTGTGCAGCTCTGGTGAATTCCATGCCCAGGAGGGTTAAAGCAGTGCTAGATAACAATGGTGGTCACACAAAATATTGACACTTTGGGCACAATTTAGACATGTTCACTATGGGGTGTACTCACTTTTGTTGCCAGCTGTTTAGACATTAACAGCTGTGTACTGAGTAATTTTCAAAGGACAATAAATCTATACTGTTATTCAAGCAGCACACTGACTACTTTAAGTTATATCAAAGTTTCAGTAGGATAATGTTATCCCCTGAAAGGATATAACAGAATATTTGCAAAAATCTAAAGGGTGTACTCACTTTTGAGATATACTGTATACTCCTTTGTTACTCCACTGCTGCCTTCAACCTTTATTGGAAGAGTGTTCACTGCCTACCTGTGCACCTCTGTGCAGGAGCAATGACAAGATGGGCAACACCATTAAGTACCTTGAGAAGCAAACGTTGTTCCCCGTGCTCTGCTGGAAGATCACTTGTGGCAGCACTGTGTTAAAATGTACGCCCGTACTCTGCAGAGAAGCATCCGGACAGGATGTTGGATGAACCAATTAGCCTGGTGGTGTTGGTGTTATGAATAACTGTAGGTTGCCCGGAACAATCTTCTCTGCATAGATGTCAACATGTATCCCTGCTATGTGTGTAACACATCAAATATATTGGCAACATGGAGGCAGTCCAGGAACAGAGGTGCAGAACAGGGATGCTATATTTAAAATAAACATGGCTGAACACTCTCTTCCTCTCTTGTTCTCCCACTCTCTCCTACATCTCCTTTTATCTCTTTGTCTCACTTTCCGTATAATCTCTCCTTTTCTGTTCTTTTTCCGTGCCCCTCCCCTCAGACACTCTAATACACTTTCTCTCCCCTAAGCTCACCCTCTCTCTCTCTCTCTCTCTCTCTCTCTCTCTCTCTCTCTCTCTCTCTCTCTCTCTCTCTCTCTCTCTCGGGGGTTGAGCAGTCGTAACGTAAGCGCCAGTCATCTCTTATCATCGCCACTGTGTTCCCTGAACACTCAGCAGTCCACATCTCTCCCCGTGTCTCTTCGTCTCCCCGTCGTCTTCTTCTTCTCTCTTGGTGCCGTTGTTCTCTCGCTCCTCTCCTCTGTGGATGTGACTCTAATGAGGAGAACTCCATGTCTGCTGTCATGTTTTGCGGTCTGAAGAGGGACGATGGGGCAAACAATGTTGGTGAGTGCGGAAACCCATGAGGGAAATTATGTCAGTGATTAGATTGCAGTCTTTTAATTATTCATTCATTGGTGTTAAGCTCCCATCTGTTGTGGTGTTTCTGAACTACACTTCCCAAATCACCTGTCAATCAAACATAGTGAGGAGGTCCTTCATTCTCGGATGTTCTTGGAAGTTTAAGTTTCCTTTTGTAATGATGTTTTTTTGCTCAAACCAACAAACATCGACTTTTTAAAACATGTCGGTGGTTCTTTCTTTGGACAAGTCTTTGATCCAGGCTTCTGTATCTGGTGTCAAACCGGTTTCACTGTGGATGAAACGGAGATTACTGCTGTATGATTTGTTAAAAGCGGAAGAAATCATATTCTTACCTGTGCTGTGATGGAGAGCAATGTTCCCAGAAACGTCTTCGCTAGATCACTGGAGCAACCTAATCCTTCAAACCGCGCTCTGGTTTTACAACCATGACGTAAACCTCACGCACACGTAGACTGAAAATCCATCTTGAAGAGATGCAAGGTGTCAAAGATCAAACGTATGTTAAAACAAATGTCTAGACAGAGAGGGTTTTATGGATTATCATGTTTCATGTTGATCTGCGTGGATCGCTGTAGCTACAGATGAGACTTTACGTTGGTCCTTGTTGAACTTCCATATATGAACCAGACCAGCTGTTACTGTTCCCACCACCAATATGGTTTGCTGCGTATGCTTTGGAAGGAAGCACTTTGCATTTCTTTACTAACATTAGTAGTAATGAAGTTTACATGAATGAGCTTCATCATTTTGTTCAGGGTCAAACATTTGCAGAGATGGCACAGCTAAGTGTTTGTTAGCAATAATTGCTTGCTGTAGAGAGAATCAATCCACTCGTTATCTTCTGTTCGTCCGAGGCCGGGGTCGCACGGGCAGCGGGCTCAGCAGGGCGTTCAAAACGTTCATCTCCTCAGCAACGTTTGCCAGCTCCTCCCGAGGGGACGCTGAGGCGTTCCCAGGCCAGGCGATGTATCCGCGTTCTTCTCTCTGTCACTACCCAAAGCTCATGACCAGAGGTGAAGGTTGGAACGTCGATTGATTGTTTTAGATTTGAGCTTTTTATCATGAATTTCATTTAAAATATCTTTAAACTATTTCAGATGACTTCTCAAGCTCTGTTAGCTCAAACGTAGCTCCTGGTGAGCTTGAAGTATTCTACACACCTCCAAAGTCCAGACGTAAAACTAGCACATATGACCACAGCACAAAGCTGGTTTTATTATTCTCCTTTATACACTGTACTCGTCGAGTTAGAGATATGCATCAGGGGTATTAATAAGGTGAGCGCCATCCTATTTCATGCACCAATGCGCACAGTGGGAGCTATATTCTCTTCAGTGGCCTCAGAGACTAAGTAAGCTGATAGCTGTGCTGGGAATGTGCTGAAACTCAGGAAGCTGCTTTTATTTCGTTTAGTTTTATGTAGATACAAACTCTATGGAGGTCTCCCATTTCACTGTGTGCTTTGTTAAACTACTGCTGCACTTTGGCTTCCTCCTCAAGAGGGATTAATTGGAAAAGTCAAGCAGTAAGAAGGAAAGGTTTGGAGAACAGCAGGTCAAGACACATTTTAGAAGATTTGTGTTAAATTCTTCCTGGCTGTTGGGCAGTGTGGGCATGTCTGTGCATTACTTTCTACTGTTGCCTGCATTGTTTATGGGTTTATCTAATCTTTTTTTTTTATCACTGTTGCAGAAATGAGCGCATAAAATGGAGGAGAAATGGAGAGCAAATGCATGATGAGGGGTTTATCACAGCCTTGGCTTTCTGCCAAATGCACAAGTTGATTCACTTCATTTTCTGAACATTACTAAGCTGACCGCGCTGAGAGTTTGATGGTGAGGGTGTTGAGGCAGTGAGTGTGTTGGATGTTATCATCAGCTGTGCATGACGCGTGCAGTTTTCTCTCTGCTGTTCCCTGCAAACTGCATTTCGCTCAGCATGTTGTAACCATAATCCTGCAGGAGGGCGTCTGTTTGTGCGATTACGAGCGCGGCGGTGGTGCAGGCAAAACGATAGCATGTATACACACACACTGTACATGCTGACATGTTACAGCTGTAGGTTGCACTCAAACATTTCATATATTGTAATGAAAATGACGAGGAGTCTTCGTCTCATTTCTCAGTTTCTCTCTCTGTCATTTACATTTTAAGGCATTTAGATAGCGCTCTTATTTCAAGCAGCTTACAAGCAGTGCACAGGTTCATCACGGCAGAGTATGGCAGCTGACGGGGGCCAATCCGTGTGACTTATTAACGAAGCGTCTCTCTCAACACAAAACCCACTTATCTCGGCTTCTTCATCTCTTCACCTGTCCCCCATCGCCGGCCCTCTGCTGAACCCTGTCAACACAGTTAACTGAGCATCATGTCTGATCCGTGGCAAAGTGTTGGCAGGAAGAAACTAAACTGCAACTTCAAAGGAGTTTTTGATGTGTTTTTCTTCCTGCCTTCGACCTGCCAAGCTGTTTACTCCTCACGTCGGCTTCTCTTCAGCTGTTAGCCGTTTTCGCTCTTTGAAAACCCAATTTCCTTTTTGCTTGTCATGTGTTTTGGTAGGTTTGCCTCCTATTAAAGAGGCCTTTGTGACATACTATGTGTCTAATAGTTGAAAAGCAAAACTTAAGCACAAAGCACATGACTCTTTCTTTTGTTTACAGGATGGCAACCACCAGCTGTGCACTCAGTCTTAGCTCAAGCTTTCAGATTGTGCAGAACTTGGACGGTACAAATATTATAATGTTTGTGCTCATGTAGCCGGTCTGAGACTGACACCACGATAGACTCTGCGTTGTGTTGGATCAGGAAATAACGATGAGGAGAACTTCTGCCTTTTCAACCAGCATTTATTGTCTCTGAATGTTGGTTTTCTACGTAATTTGTCATTAAATTACCGTTGAATCAGAAGAAACACATTAAAGTCATCATCATACAGTAACGTCACTGTCAGGGTGTTTGGACATGCCCCCCTCTCCTCAGCGGAACCTCCAACAGTCTCCCGAAAGTGGCGCGAACACACAGAAATGTGCCGGTTTCAGGAGTATCAAAATAAAAGCATATTTAACAAAATAAGACTTCTCGAAATAAATATACAAAAAGGAGTATTATTATAACAAAATATGAACAAATGGATGTTTGTGAAATATAAAACATGTTATCATTCATACATCGGCTACATTCACAGAACCTTCAGCCGAGTACCCTTCAGAGTCACGTCCACGTTAGACGATTCTGCACCTCACTATTTATATCTAATGCCAACTTCCAGTGCCAGGATGAAGAGTGTGTAGGTCGTGTTGGTGGATGAGTGTGTGATGCATCAGACTTTCATGCAGGAGAGTTGACGTCACACCACAGATCTGTAGTCTGTATCCGCCCACGAAAGAATCGCTCGTTTCAGGAAGTGCACATGTTTAAGTTAAAGCAACAAATCTGCAGGTGAAGAAATGATGACGTCGTCTGTCAGCAGCAAAGGATAAGTTCAGTTGACGGATGTGTAGAGTGACAAAGTCCACAGAAGGTGGAGCGGATGGATCAACCAAACATCAAACAACATTTTCTCTCTTTCTCTGAACAACTTTGCTGATATTGTCGCTCTTTAAACCCTCGAATCACATCTCAAAGGGCTTTACAGGCCTACCAGTTTACAAAGGAAATCCTTTCTTATAGAAGGGCTGTATTCTCTAATGCTGCCTTTTGTTTTGCCTTCCCTGGGGAGCCACTTGAATTACAATATGTTGCCAAAATATAATAAAATATATGAGCAATCATTTCTAAAACGTTGGCTGCTTTTCTTTCTTTTTAAGTATGTTCTTGTTTCACGCTGAGGTTGGGTCTTTGAAGTCGTTGGTTTATCGCTCGCTAATATTCTTGTCAGTTTCCAGAACCAGAAAACTTGATTTGTGCAACCAGGTGGAGCCGAAACAAATGCAGTCTTAACTGGGATAAACAAAACATTCTCCAGGTCTCATCTCTGCATGGTCATCTCCCCACATGTGTGTAATCAATCTATGAAATGCAACACAGAGGTCTTTTAAAGTGTGGAGTTAGAAGTTGTGGGGTGTTCCCACGACGGCAGTGATCTGCTAAACTGAACACTTTGAGTCATCGGTTTCACACAGAAAAGTTTGGAGATTTGAGAGAAAGAGGTAAAGAGGACACAGAGAAAAAATAAAAGCAATGAGCTCATTAGAGCTGAAGCGGCGATGACACCCATCTTCACCCCTCCCTCCTCTCCCTCCCCTCCGCCCTCTCGCACCACCCAACCAGATCCATACAGGCTGCAATTAACCACAACAGAGAAGCTATTAACCGTCCTAATTACTGCTTGTTCCTTCCATCGCCACTCTATATGTGTGGGTGAGAGATGTGTGTGTGTGTGTGTGTGTGTGTGTGTGTGTGTGTGTGTGTGTGTGTGCGTGTGCGTGTAGTGTACTTGTATTCATTCTGCACTTAGTGTCCTTCTTCCCGTACATGTTATGCTCACGGTGAGGAGGAAACATGGTTCATGTGTGTGGTCCTCTCTCTCTCTGTCCATCTCTCTTTTTGCCCCTCTCTATTGGTGTGTATGTGAGTGTTTGTATGTGTGTGTGTGTGTGTGTGTATGTGTGTGTGTATGTGTGTGTGTACATGTGTGAGTATGACTATGTGTGTTAACCACAGTCGTACTGTGTGCCAGAGTTGTCACGGACAATAGCTAATTACACATCTTCACCGCCTTCAGCCTCACAATGACCGCAGTCAGACGCTGTGTGTGTGTGTGTGTGTGTGTGTGTGTGTGTGTGTGTGTGTGTGTGTGTGTGTGTGTGTGTGTGTGTGTGTGTGTGTACCTGGAGACATCCACACTGTTTTTGGCTTTGGTTTGCTGTCCTTGTTTACGTGCGTTGTGTGTGATCAACATGTCCTTGCGCTTGAATGACAACATAGGTCATGTGTTAAATCTGGTCAAAGCTTCAGGATGTTGACACATGCATCATGGGAAGTGAAGTCAACAGTGTACATGTTGACTGCAAAGCAGATACAAACTCTAAATGGAGTTAATACTGGAGTGTTGGACATGTCATGGATACGACTGGCGCTCTTCTATATCTTTGATTTTGCCACTAAATCCTTTGAAGAGACCAAAAGCAACACTGTGTTTATGTTACTCAATTTACATCTCTGTTTGAAGAACACTCATTTCCCTAAACAGCTGGGCACTGCAGCTTATAACGTTTCTCAAACAGGAGTAAATACTGCATCTGTTTCAGACTATTTTACACATTAGGAGTATTTACAGTGACAGTACTGTGTACTGTGTACTGTGTACTGTGTACTGTGTACTGTGTACCGTGTTCTGTGTACTGTGTACTGTGTACAGTGTACTGTGTTCTGTGTACTGTGTACAGTGTACTGTGTTCTGTGTACTGTGTACAGTGTACAGTGTACTGTGTTCTGTGTACTGTGTACAGTGTACTGTGTTCTGTGTACTGTGTACTGTGTACTGTGTACAGTGTACTGTTCTGTGTACTGTGTACTGTACTGTGTACTGTGTTCTGTGTACTGTGTTCTGTGTACTGTGTACAGTGTACTGTGTACTGTGTTCTGTGTACTGTGTACTGTGTACTGTATACTGTTTACTGTGTACTGTGTACAGTGTACTGTGTACTGTGTACTGTGTACTGTGTACAGTGTTCTGTGTTCTGTGTACTGTGTACAGTGTACTGTGTTCTGTGTACTGTGTACTGTGTACTGTGTACTGTATACTGTTTACTGTGTACTGTGTACTGTGTACTGTATACAGTGTACTGTGTACTGTGTACTGTGTACAGTGTACTGTGTACTGTGTTCTGTGTTCTGTGTACTGTGTACAGTGTACTGTGTTCTGTGTACAGTGTACTGTGTACTGTGTACTGTGTACAGTGTACTGTGTACTGTGTTCTGTGTTCTGTGTACTGTGTACAGTGTACTGTGTTCTGTGTACTGTGTACAGTGTACTGTGTACAGTGTACTGTGTTCTGTGTACTGTGTACAGTGTACTGTTGTACTGTGTTCTGTGTACTGTGTACTGTGTACTGTGTACTGTGTACTGTATACTGTTTACTGTGTACTGTGTACTGTGTACTGTATACAGTGTACTGTGTACTGTGTACTGTGTACAGTGTACAGTGTACTGTGTTCTGTGTACTGTGTACTGTGTACTGTATACAGTGTACTGTGTTCTGTGTACTGTGTACTGTGTTCTGTGTACTGTATACAGTGTACAGTGTACTGTGTTCTGTGTTCTGTGTACTGTGTACTGTGTACTGTGTACTGTATACAGTGTACTGTGTTCTGTGTACTGTGTACTGTGTACAGTGTACAGTGTACTGTGTTCTGTGTACTGTGTACTGTGTACTGTGTACTGCGTACTGCATACAGTGTACTGTGTTCTGTGTACAGTGTACAGTGTACAGTGTACTGTGTTCTGTGTACTGCATACTGCATACAGTGTACAGTGTACAGTGTACTGTGTACTGTGTACTGTGTACTGTGTACTGTGTACAGTGTACTGTGTACTACATACAGTGTACTGTGTACTGTACTGAAGTTTGGAAATGTTGACCAAAAACCGGGACTTTGTTCGTATCGTAGAAATCTCCCAATGTCAATGTTTTCCAACATCGTGCAGCCTCAGACAGAACATGTTGGTGGATGGGTTCTACAGCACAGAGGAAGGAGATGGGCTTCGGATCAGGCTTAGATCCAAAACCTATGTTGAGGTTCGTCTCATGTGATCCATCTATGGTTTCAATTTGATCCACAAGAAATGATGGCAAACGCATAGAAGTTACTTTGACAACTTGCTCGACATCATTGGGAAATCGTTGTATTTTACATCCAGTCGCTGCTTCTTGATAATATGTATAATTTGGTACATTTTTGCTTAGAATCAGAAGGTTCTTCACTGCCAATCTTCCTGTATTGTAGCTGTGGATGAACAGGTGCTTCTGCCTTCATCTGAGCTCGCCAGCAGCGTGTTCATTTCTATTGTGACGCCTACTCAGAGGTTTGCTAAATAGTTGCTTGATTATCGTGATGTGCCGGCTTAAATGCCTTATTCAAGAAAATGAAATAGGAAGTCCATCAACTCCTTTCAATGGCATCTCGTGCTTTCTGTTATGCACACAGATAGGACCAGCTGGGTGCTCTTTTCTCATCAGCATCATGCTTCACATGTAAAACAGACGATAGCACCTGGCAGCCGGCCAATAGGAACGCAGCACACTCCTGTAGTTTCAGCTCATTCAAGTGTACAACGCATATTAACTCAGACAACATCATGAATAGGCAGCATTATTATGTTTTGCTTGTACCTCCTGGACATGTGTTTGTTGTTGCAGCCTTGCGAACACATTGTTGTTTGGAGATTTTCATTAAGTGTTTTCTGTTTTCACAATATGAAGAATTCGTATATTTCCTGGGTCGTATTAAAACTAGTGGAAGTCATGATTTTCTGAGAGATAAAACGCAGTCTCAAAGTCTCAGAGAGACGGGAAGAGTGCTGCTGTTATAAAAATGCATCAATGTTTCGTCTCTACAGGAGAAACCTAGGAGACAAGCTGACTTTATAATTTCCGGCATTACGTTCTACAAGCTCGCTGTTTCTTTAGAGATAAAATGCAGTTTTGAGTTCCTAAACTCTGAAATTGATCTTTTAAAGAATCATGAATCTCTTTACGGAGACATTTATACAGCAGTAAAGGTGGACGGTAGAAGGTTATTCGTAGTGAGCTACAGAACAGTTTCAACATGTGTCAAACTGTGCTGTATAGTGGCATTGATTCAACATGGCTGAAAAAATGAATAAGGAGAAAGTGTTAAATATCTTGTTTTCAAGCATCAGAGCTTTAATTGCCCTGAAACCAAACAGGGTCTTAATATTGACTGGGAGCACAATGATACCTGCAGGAGACTAGAGAGAGGAAGACCGAAATGATCTTTAACAAACATATTACTTTATTATTGACTTCTTCTAAAGAATAACAATCACCTCAGGGTGCATCATTCAAAGCAAACAAACAACCTCTAAAGCAGCTGAGATGTATACACTTTACCTACTTACCTTATTGTTCCCACTGCAAGCCTTTCTGTTGCCTTTACTAAATGTGACACGTTTAAGCTAATATAACAGTTTGATTTGTATTTATGATGCATAAATGTTGCAAAATACATTATGTAGGATTTTTGGATTTTTTTCTCTTTTCTTTATATTTTATATTTTATATTTTATATTTTATATTTATATTTATATTTTATATTTTATATTTTATATTTTATATTTTATTTATTGTATATATATATATTTTTTACTTTTTACTTTATTTTTAATTCTTTTTTTAATTTCTTTTTTTTTTATCAGTTCAGCCGGTCAGATCTGACCCAGAGCAGCCTTTGGATCCACTCGGTGTACAGGCTTTAGGAACATTTTGACTATATTTTGAAGTTTAATTATCTCAGTACAAATAAAAGATGTGTTGTTTTAACTGATGTTTATGTAATGTGAATGTGAATGTGAATGTGAATGTGAATGTGAATGTGAATGTGAATGTGAATGTGAATGTGAATTTCAGCCCAGTTTTGTTTTTTAAGAGCAAGAAGGCTCTTGGTGGTAGACTAATGCTCTATTTCAAAATTATGCAAATATATTAAATAAGATTATCTTTATCTACTGAATGGAAACATATTAAAACTCACTTTTTTATGTTATGTCCATTAAATATCTATTTTTCTTTTTTTAATGACATTTTTAAGTCGAAACCAGTTTTATACAACAAAATCTACTGCGGCTGCAATGAAATCGCCGTCATTACACATTCCAATCTCATGTTCCCTGAAACACACACACACTAATCTAAAGTGGCACTGCTGTGTGTGTCTGTGTGTGTGTCACATCCAACATAATGAGGTAAAACTTTGATCATAATCCGCCCACACACACACACTCGCACAGAGACTTCAGTGTTCTTTACGTGTTTATGCTTTTGTGTGTTTGCCTCTCTGTGAGCTGTTTGCTAATGTGTCCATATGATGAATACTTGATCGTGAACATTTTATGTGCCGTGAATATAAAACCCACTACGAGCAGTGTGGGCGTGCAGAGGAGTCTGAGTTGTGTGTCCGCTGCTCTACTTGCTTTACATACAACATGCAACACTTGCTCTGCACGATAATGTGTTTGAACTTTGAGTCTGTGTGTGTGTGTGTATCCGAAAACTAAGGTAATAATGTGTGTGTCACTCTACCTAGTAGAATCCGCAGTCCTCATAGATAATGTAAGGTCACCGCAACTGCAACCAGTACAGCAGCGCCCGCCGGCGAAGTGTGTGTTAGTGAGAGAGAGAGACGGATAGAGAGAGACAGAGATTGTGTGTTTGAATGTATTTGTGTAATTATGTGATATCGCCCTGTCAGAGCATGCTCACACGTGTGTGTGTGTGTGTGTGTGTGTGTGTGTGTGTGTGTGTGTGTGTGTGTGTGTGTGTGTGTGTGTGTGTGTGTCTGGCACATTGTGTGTCTAGTGGGAATCCGGTGACCTTGAGGCGAAATGTGAAATAACTTGATGCATATGCATGTCAGTGTTTCCGCTGTGTGAGTGTATGTTAATACACTCAGCGGCAGCTTCAGAGGAAGGAGTTGGACGAGCTAGGGCGGTGTTACATTGATAGTGAATGTACGGAAGATACCTTTACACCTAGTTTAACTCTTGATAGGGAAACAATCAAAGCATATTCCCCAACATGTTGGTGTATCCCTTTAAGGGAAATGTTCTCATAATCCAGAAACAGAACAAATGTCGAAACAGAAACAACTGAAATACTCAGCAGGAGAAAAAACATATTGCAAAAAGGTTGTTTGGTGAAGTGTTTGGATGCTAGCCGAGAAGATGAAGGTCTCCTGTTCTGACCGTGCATAATGGTTGAGGTGTTTTCTGAACGTGACGTCCCATTGTGCTGGACAGGTGAGTGTATTGACCTGTAATGTTATTGTCAGCGGCAGACAGTCGCAGCCTCTCTTTGCGGTTCAGTGATTCTGAAGTTTGACATCTTCGTCCTCTTCTTCACCTCGTTGCTGAACATTGCTGAGTTCTGCCCCAGTATGTTTGCCCTTCTATATACTGCCACGCATTTGTGCAGTAGTTGTTTCTTCTTAGCGTTGCAGTCAGGTGAACTATGCACCTGGACGATCCAATCTACAGAAACATTTGGTTGTGCAGTTTGAAGACGAGAACCTCAGACTGCTGCAGGGTTACGAGGAGGCAGCCGGGATCTTTGCCGACTATAGTAATCACGTCTCTTCTGGCCTCGGGTGTCGGCAGGATGCCTCATCCTTAACATCCTGCACCAAGGACAAAAAGAGACTGTGTGTGTGTGTGTGTGTGTGTGTGTGTGTGTGTGTGTGTGTGTGTGTGTCGGTCATACTGTATACGTAATGTTTGTATGTGTATGTGCAAAGGTTTGGTGAAGGTTTGAGGGAATCCTGCAAGATACTACAGAGCAGTGTCTGTTAGTATTCCCTTCATGCATGCACGCACACAGACGGAGATGCACACACACACACACACACACACACACACACACACACACACACACACGGGCCCAGCAGGTGTTTCTGTGTGAAGCTGGATGTTTTCAATCTGAGCAACGGAAGGTTTCACCTCCAACCCTGTAAAACAAGCAGAAGATACTGCACCTGTAGTTCAGACTTCTGGAGGTACGTCTGTGTTTGTCAGAAGATGCATTCTTTCTTCCGTGAAAAAGGTATCGGGTATAAAAAACGATTTTACGATGTGCCTGCTGAACTACTGCTGCACGGCAGAGAGGAATTATTATGGGTTGTGTTTTTCTTGGTAACAAATAAACATGTCGTCCTCCAGTAGAAATCATCCCGAGTCCGAAGGTCTGCACCGAACCTGAGACAAATAGAAACAAGTAAATGGAACCCAAACAGATACTGAACAACGGCTGCGTCACTGCAATATGACAGCAGTGTAACACGTATCGCATAGAATCCTCTTTTTGTCTCTGTTTTTGTTAATAGCATTGTTTTAAGTAGTTATTTTATGTATTTGCAGCTGAGAGGCCACGGTTACTTTGCTGTGGTTCAGGAATGATCTTTGACACAGTGCCGTCTGCTGTCACTGTGTTGGTCTCTCAGTGAGGGAGCACTGGTCTTCGATGTGCACCAGTATGACTCGTATATTTCTCGGCTTTTCTTCTGTATGAGAAATGTTGCTCCAACTATCCTGCAAGAATCTATGTTGTGCAGAAGACCTCTTGTCTCCACTCAGAGTCAAAGGTTTCCTGTTCAGTGTTACATCTCTATTAGCTCCTTATTAACTTCCTCTATTATTTTCAGCCTACCTACCAGTGGCGTCCATTTTACTGATCAACACGTGTTGGTAACTGGGATAAAGAAGACTGCAGGAAAGTAAACATATATGTCAACAAAGTGGCTTTCTTTTAGTTTTATCAGGAAGTAAATGCCGTCAACACACTTGTTAGACTTCAAAAATACAAACAATATTTTTGCAACACTGAACGTAAACATGACATTTATTTATTTGCAAGAAAACTCCACATGTCACCTTTAATCTAACTCCACATGTCACCTTTAATCTAACTCCACATGTCACCTTTAATCTAACTCACGCTCATGAAAATGTTGGCTAGAAAACATAACTATTAGCAGGAATTCTTTCCACGTGCACGCTGAGGATGCCACTGTGTGTGCCGTGATGTGCATGTGTGACTATAAAGTTGATTTACATTTTACTGTTGCTTAGTAAACTACGACTGCTGCTGCAACATGTACTACTACTGATATTAGTGATAACCCCAAATAATATTGATCCATTGCTCAAGAACAGACAGTTCAAGCAAGTGTTTATATTCCTGGAATTGTTAAAATATGCAAATATGGTCTAAAAACACCTTCATGTAATTACTGTATAACATTTGGAGAAAGGTTCAAAGCATTCATTCTCCCATGAGGCAAACAATCCATCCTTGAGTCTATGAAGCTGCCTCGCACGTATTTAAGTCATCACCGTCTCACGCTGTAAGCATCACGCCAGGGCTTCTACTGCAGGGGGGGGGGGGGACTGGCCTGATGCCTCATCTATAACTCAACCTGTTCGGTAAGCTGACAGTGCCAACAGTCATTAGCCTAATCACATTCAAATTATTCACCAGGAGATGTTCATTTATCAGGCAGAGTTGGAGAACAGAGAAACGTCTGCTCTAAAGACACCGTGAAGAGAAAATGTGTTGGAGGGAAAGCGATCTGTGCATCCGTAGAAAAAGACTATTAGTGCAAACACATGATGTGTTCTGCTTCTAAAAGCCTGTTGTGACAAACATATTTGCAGTGCGCTGATACATCAGCCACCAGAACTACGGCACAAGAAACTTGTGGGTTTGGAGGATGAGAGCTGAGGATTCATTCAGCCTGGGGGGGGGAAGTTGTGACTAAAACAATTTGTCTTACATCCAGTTACAGAGACAGAGATGGCCAAGTTGCCTTCAGCGTTCTCTATCCCTCACTCTGTGTGTGCAACGTACTGTTTATATAAGAGTGTGTGTAGGACTTATACTTGGATACACACATTTGTACGTTGTGGTGTGTGTTTTGGTGCCTGTGCACATGCAGGTGTACGTTTGATGCCTGAATCTTTTTTGGGTATGCATCAGTGTGTGCTGCCAGAGGACGTGCATGTTGGTGTGTGTGCATGTCTTTCTGTTTATGTGTGTGTTTGTGTGTGTTGATGAGCAGCCTCTGGGGTCCATTATGCCTGTGACAGCCCCACAGCGGGAAAGCAGCCAGCCAGATAACTTATGAAAATGGTTTAAAGCTAAATTGAATCCACAACTTATGAATTATTAAAGTCATTACACCTCTGTGAAGATCGCTAAACTACGACACACAACAACAATGGCCTCCTTTCCACTGTCACTGCTGGGAAGAGAACTGATTTCTAAGCAATACCGGTGGGAAAGTGTTGCATATTTAGTGTTAGACGGCAGCAAAATGTGTCACATATGGACATAATTAAAAGGGAAAAGACTTTATATACATACTGAGGTTGTTGGAAGGCAGGAAACTGAACTAGTTGTTGTATGTTAGAAGAATACTTAATGCATTGTCTTTATGTGAGGATGAACTTCAAACGTCTGCGTTACAAATATGTGTCCTGCGTCACTCATGAAATGTTTTTATTATAATACATTTAACTTTCACAATAAGCATGTTTCATGTACAGCCTGATGACACTTCAGGCTGCACATCTGACCGTGTGGCTCCGTAGGATCCATGTACAAACTGGATTTTAACGTGTAAGAATAAATTGAGAAGGAAAATGTTATCATGAACATCTCAAATGCTCAAATGTTTCTGGATAATGTGCACAGAATTATCACCCACCCGTGCCGTTACCTTTAGCTCAGAGAAGGGTTTTAATGTCTTTCAGCTCATGCTCAGCTTTCTGGAGTTTCAACATTATAAAGTGAAAATATGTCAAAGCTGTTTTTTGTGGCTTGTTCTGCCCACAATACATTAATACTGCTCTAACATAAGACTCAGGAGTTCCTTGTGGAGATTAGAACGTCCAGTGTGAACGTCCAGTGTCCAGACCTTCATTCTGTAACAACCAGCCTCGCTCATGAACGTTTGATTTCATTTATTGAACTGAACTACTAAAAATATGAAGTGCTTCATGTTGGATGGTGCATTATGCAATAGTCAGTCTGACAGACAGTAACAGGGTCCCAACATTATTTAAAGAGCAGCATCCAATAGACGAAAGTTTATTGAACGTATGAAGAAAGATGATTTACAATGACATAAAACTTTCTGAATAAAGAGTTGAGGAGAAGCTCCAAACAAAGGTTCATTCATACATGATCTGTCCTGGGGGAGCAATGTATCCAGTCCACCACAAACTTACATCTACTGGAGATTAACACACACACACACACACACACACACACACACACACACACACACACACACACGTTAAGCTAACCTGCAGTGAGCATGAAACTGAGTCAAAAGCTAAAACTACAAACTAACTATTGCAGTTTGTTTGTCATACTTGAGACTTGAAGGGTCTGAGCGTAATTTAAAGAAGAATTAAAAGCACTACTAAGGAGATAAAAGGATTTTGCAGAACACAATGCATTTTTAAATCCTTTCCAACTGCTCAACTCTTTCCAACTGCTTGCTTTAAAACTCCACTCCAGGTGCTGAAAAGCATCACAGATACGTATTTATTCTGCACGTTCAGCAGAGACATTTGTGTTTAAGCCGCGGCGTAATTGTCCCTGATTATAATGCAACTTAATGACACTTCTGGAGTAGGGTAATAAAGTAGTTGAGAATTGGCTTATGAATTTTTAAACTTCTCCCACCCCTGTGATGAAGCAGAGGTTGTAAAGTAGGACACATCCTCTCCCCTCAGAGCCACAACAACAACAGCCTCAGCTCCGCTGTCACAGCTGCTGTCAAACTGAGTTACAGAGCGCGGAGGAGAAAAATACTTAATATCCCATCATATATCATGGATGAGACATTAGAATATGTTATTTAAAATCTAAAACTGCTCTAGATTCTTCCCTCACGACTCTTTAATAACTATAAACTCTCAAACAATTAGTAAGAACAGATATTCAAAGTGATTCTTTATTCAGAATCTATTGCAGATCAGTTGTACACACATCTGGCAGTAACTTACAGCAGCACGCACAGTGTCACATGAGCCTCAATTTACTTTAAATTCAGTTTAAATATATAAATTATATGAGTACAAATCATTAAAGATAATAATAATAATAATATAGCACCTTTCATACAAGAATTGCAGCCTAAAGTGCTTCACAGCAAAAACATAATAATTAGTACAAGATTAGACAGAAGAGCATTTAGAGTACAATAATCACAGTGTTGATGTAAATGAGTAAAGTGGCATTAAAAATAGTATAAAATAGCAGAATTAAAATAGTATAAAATAGCATTAAAAATAGTATAAAATAGCATTAAAATAGTATAAAATAGCATTAAATATAGTATAAAATAGCAGAATTGAAATAGTATAAAATAGCATTAAAATAGTATAAAATAGCAGAATTGAAATAGTCTTAATCATTACAGAATAAAGGCATGAATAAAGGTGAGTTTAAAGTGGCAAAGTAGCAGCATTAAAGATTGTATAAAATATCACCATCAACTATGAGAGCCATATTTTGAAAGCATGGTTAACTCCCTTTGCTACACATTCTTGGTAGTCTTCGTACTTTTTACGTTAACCGCGTCAACCTCTTTATTGACCTTTTGACGTTTAAAACACAGATGTCTCTGCGAGTCCAGATTCTTTTGGCAAAATCTAGGTTTAAAGTCCGTTTCATAAACAAACCCCAGTTTGTTAAGTTTTATCAAATCTATCGCTTTAAGCCAGTTTTTCTCCAATAATGATGTATATCTTTGTCAGCCATTGCTAATGTGGTGCTGTTTCTTCTCTGCAGTTTCACATTGGCTCACATGTCAAAACACCAGGAGCTCTTACATTCCTTGCCTGCAGATGGTGCAGGTTGTTACTTCTCTTGCCGTGGCACTATTGGACTGCAGCTACAAAGTCCACAGCTGCAAAACTGAAAGCGCTTTTGGATAAAAAGGTTTCAGGTTATTCACATCCACGACATTGAGCACAAAAAGTTGTGAAAAACATGCCGACCTGCACCAGCTGTAGGAAAGCAGCAGCACTTTACCTGTCGAGATCTTTACCTACATTTTAAAATATAGATATTAAATGCAATCTATTGGTAAAATACATAATAGTATATGTTCTATATTGATTTGCCCTCTGCATCCCAGCCTCCTTTCTTTTCTTTGCACCGTCATCCGTGCATCTTCAAGATTACTTTGATTGATTGACGCATTGATTTGCTGGTTGATTGATTGGTTGGATGGTAATTCATGTAACAGAACAACATCTAACAATGTCCTGACTGCGTATTCACCAAAGGGACAAACTATTGAAACGTAGCAGCATATACCTGTGAGAGCCTCCTCACACGTAATCGCCTTACAAGGTTGTATACACAAAGTAGATGCAATTGCACTTGTGATAGTGCTAAGTAGATTATACATGAAGGAGGTTTTTCAGTATTTACTAAGCATTTTTGCAGAACTCTTGCAAATGCTCCACTTGTCAGGGAGGAAACGCCCCTGACTCAGCGTTTACAGAGCGTTTGTTCGGCTCTTTAGGCTGAAGGACTCACTGTGGCTTCATCTGCTCAAAGGATGTTGGAGCTTTAATAAAACATGTAAATTAATTAACAAGTCATTTCAGGCTCATCTCTACGATGTCTGCTTTCATCAGACTCACTGCTGCACTTGTTCTGGCTCACATGCTGATGCTCGACACGTGTACGTTCTGTGGCCTCTTGATTCATCATCTGAACGTTTGCAACTCATGTGATTCAAGATATTTCACTCTAATGAAAAAGCGTTGGATCAACCGAACACTTCCCGACAGCCACCAGTGCGGTTATTAATTATTATTATGGTTGTGTCTTTGTTTATGGAAGGCTTGTGGGATACACTCATTTATAATGACATGCAATGTAAAGAAGGGACTCATTTTATCTTGTGCAACTAAATCCACCAAAAAGCCATCATACCCTTGTGATCGACCCTGTGATCGAGCGAGTTGGAGAATCATTGTTTTAAAGTTTGGTTTTTCTGCAACTTTATCAGGACGATGCTTGAAAAGTTTTGTATAAAGTCAACCGAAGCACAGAAAACACAGCCAAGGAGCCAAGATCACATTCAGATGAGCTAGTGACCACTAACATCTACCACCAACGTGTTGGGGGGGGGGGGGGGGGGTATGTGGAGGATCATCTCTTATGTTTACAAGATGGCCAATGTGTAGAGGAGGAAGATATGACATGTGATTCGATGAGTGACTGTTGGCAGACACGTGTGTGTGTGTGTGTGTGTGTGTGTGTGTGTGTGTGTGTGTGTGTGTGTGTGTGTGTGTGTGTGTGTGTGCGTGTGTGTGTGTGTTGGTCCAGAACCTAAAGTATG
This sequence comes from Cottoperca gobio, assembly GCF_900634415.1. Classification (NCBI taxonomy): domain Eukaryota; kingdom Metazoa; phylum Chordata; class Actinopteri; order Perciformes; family Bovichtidae; genus Cottoperca; species Cottoperca gobio. The sequence goes on from NC_041359.1 coordinate 27,013,831, forward strand.
ACTTGTCTAATGATGTGGGTGATTGGGTGGAGAAGGTTCTGGTACAGCCCTCGCTCCTCTCCCACTAACAGCAGAAAAGTAAGCGTGTGTCAAAGCTGTCACTGCAGATTCTTCATGATGTTGTGTATGTTGGTAAAAAACAATCATATTATACAACCAGCAATCTCAACCCAATCCATACGAATGCAGAAGAAATATATATATATATATAAATATAAAGATCTGTCTGAAGCTTTGTTGTGTCTCTGTTTTCTCTAGATGACGGGCCGTATGGGAAAACTAAAGATATCTCTGGACCAGAACAGAACATGGCCTCGAGAAGACACAGTATACCAGGTACATCTGTCTGTCTGTCTGCCTGTCTGTCTGTCTATGTCTCTACCTATCTGTCTGTCTGTCTGTATCTTATAAACTAATATAAACTCCCCCCAGGCTCCTCCCCCAGGCCCCGCCCCTCTCTGATGCATTATTTTCATCTCTTTCCATAATTTCTCCCAGACCAAAGCTTCAAGCTGAATTTTGCTTCATTAGTTTGAGTTATTTCCCAGAACACTTCCTGATCCACACTGGATCACTTTCACTCTCAGATTCTGAACTTCACTGTCCCTGCAGACATCAGGTCACCTGGTGGGTGACCTGATGTCTGCAGGGACAGCGTGATAACACCACGGTCCCCCGCTGTCTGTCATTACATGTGTTTGCTCTGAAAGTGTCCCTGAGTGCAAACTGCCAAACGAACACACACATGAACACGTCATTCTTTTCTGTATTGATGCCTGATGCCTCGCCCGTACACTCCGGTACATGTTCCAATGACCCACAATCACATGTGAGCAGGAAATATATCACGTTAACAGAGCAGGATTATCCTAAAACTATTTTACTGTGCAGCTTTTAATGCCAACTATTTAACAACCTTACAACTGTCTCTATCACTTGAAATAACTCTGTTTGAATTTTATACATTTAACGACTGTGCTCTGTTTCAAATTATACTTATTTATTTCTTTATTCTTTGTAACTTTCTCTCTCATCTGAATAACGAGATTTAAGTTCATCTGCTGTATAATTTTTTCTCTTCTTATCACTTTGGCCCAAATCCCTCCACTGAGTCCCCCGTCCTCTCCGTCTGTCTCTGTCTTTCATCTTTTTTACATTTATTTTATGCTTTTTACTCGTCTTTAGTCATATATACATAACTGAGCTCCATGCTCCATGCCTATACAGATACAAGTATGTGTGTCATTCTCCTTCCATGCTCACATTGTTGTTGAATCTGTGTGTGTGTGTGTGTGTGTGTGTGTGTGTGTGTGTGTGTGTGTGTGTGTGTGTGTGTGTGTGTGTGTGTGTGTGTGAGAGAGAGATAATGTCTGCACTTCTTTTTCCATTTCTCTGATCATCATTAGATGTAATATAACTTTTCCTCGGTTCTCGGTTTAGAAAATAGAAACCATTTCATGAGTTTCATATTGTGTGCCGTACAAATATCCTCGTGTGTATTCTTGTTGCCTGAGCATCAAAATGAAATGGAAGATAATACGTTATGAATCCCAACACGGTCACTTCTGCATCTGTGGATAAAAAAACCCTCATTTTTATGATTCAGTTCAGAAGAATCCACCGGCATCAGAATACATGTGTAAAAGCTTTGATGCTTTTATGAAAATATGAGCAGTACAAGCACTAATGGATGCATAGTGTGTGTGTGTGTGTGTGCGTGTGTGTGTGTGTGTGTGTGTGTGCGTGTGTGTGTGTGTGTGTGTGTGTGTGTGTGTGTGTGTGTGTTTGTGCGTTTCTAATTTTTACATCAGTGCCTTTTTTAATTTTACCTACCAACGTTCTCCTGGCTGCTTTGAACTGAAACACTATTATTAACGTCTTAACATGATTATATTTGCACACGCACACTGCTGCTGTATCCCCTATTATTGATATTATTTTACTTACAGTATATCTCAAAAGTGAGTACACCCTTTAGATTTTTGCAAATATTCTGTTATATCCTTTCAGGGGATAACATTATCCTACTGAAACTTTGATATAACTTAAAGTAGTCAGTGTGCTGCTTGAATAACAGTATAGATTTATTGTCCTTTGAAAATTACTCAGTACACAGCTGTTAATGTCTAAACAGCTGGCAACAAAAGTGAGTACACCCCATAGTGAACATGTCCCTGAGCACATGTGGGGCATCCTCAAGAGGAAGGTGGAGGAGTGCAAGGTGTCCAACATCCGTGCGCTCCGTGATGTCGTCGTGGAGGAGTGGAAGAAGATTCCAGAAGCAACCTGTGCAGCTCTGGTGAATTCCATGCCCAGGAGGGTTAAAGCAGTGCTAGATAACAATGGTGGTCACACAAAATATTGACACTTTGGGCACAATTTAGACATGTTCACTATGGGGTGTACTCACTTTTGTTGCCAGCTGTTTAGACATTAACAGCTGTGTACTGAGTAATTTTCAAAGGACAATAAATCTATACTGTTATTCAAGCAGCACACTGACTACTTTAAGTTATATCAAAGTTTCAGTAGGATAATGTTATCCCCTGAAAGGATATAACAGAATATTTGCAAAAATCTAAAGGGTGTACTCACTTTTGAGATATACTGTATATGATATTGCATTTTGGAGACATACATTAACATTATAAGCCTCATCTTTAGAGCTCTAACCGATATTGTATAGCAATGCACCAAATGACAATATTGAAATTGAAGAGTGAACGAAGTTGCTGTTAGAGATAAACACACAGATTTATCCTGCAGAGCTGCAGCTCCTGTCGGCTGTACGGAGCTTTACAGTCAGTTTCAGCTCATTGTTTAGCCTTCCGGCTCACAAACGTACCATTCTGATTCACACACACCTTCATAATGTTATTTTTGGCTGCAGAAGCAAGCTGTACACTCCATGCTCGACATCAAACAGTAGACACATTTAGAGAAGGGGGGAGCATAGTGGAGAATCTAACAGCGAAACAGACAGATATCTAGTTTGGGAGTTAGACGAGACCGAAGACGAGTGAATCCTGCACTTAACATTCATCAGGCAGCCAGAAACACAAATCTGAAGGGCTGCGTAACTGCTGCATGTGGAAATAAGCAACTGCTTAAAAGATGATGTCATTGCTGTACTGTTGTAAAAAGATCTGTTTCAGATTCCTCATGAGGAACCATAGATCCACTCGCTCATCGTAGCGTTAATATAAGCGTTTAGGTTGTGCATCATTTCTACAGTTTGTCTTGACACCGAGCTGCACTGAACGACCCAAACATCTTAACTTAAAGGTTGAATAGCACCAACTTTACACTTTACAGTCTGTTTCCAAGTCTTGGAATGTGCTGCACAATATGTGATTCCTGTAATCCTTCTTTAAAAACCTTTCTCATCTGTGGAATTAGTATATTTGTGTTGTCGTTAAAGAAATACGAGCTCACATGGTCTGTCATCAGTCATGTTTGTTCGTCCGTCTGTTGTTTATTGTTGGGTGTTCAGCCTTCGAAGGCTGTGTGAGGATTTTAAACCTCATTATGTTTTGCAGATGTTTATAACACACAGTCAAGAGAAACTAGTCTTCCATGAACTCTTAACTGCAAAACAGCAAAAGAGTCAAGGTGAACTGCAGCTTTGCAGCGTCATTCCCAAGTCAACGCTTTGTTTACTTCATGAAGCCTTGACTCAGCCCAGGAATAGATGTTTTTGACCTGTTTTTTTAGTAGTTTATTAGCTGTTTCTCAGCTGTTTTTGACCTGTTTTCCAGCTGTTTTTCAGTAGTTATTACCAGTTTTTCAGCTGTTTTTTACCTGTTTTTTTACCTGTTTTTTACCTGTTTTTCAGTAGTTATTTACCTGTTTATTAGCTGTATTGAAGCAGTTTTTAGGCGTTCTTTAGCAGTTCTTTTCTGGATGCCTTTGTTCATGCAGTAGTTTAATTAAGATATTTGCATTCTTTGATCCTCGGCACAGCCGTCCACAGAGAATTCAGTGCGTAGTTTTACACAAGTTACTGTTTAAAGTCTGCCAATAGTCTTGGTTCGGGAGATTTAGTAAATCATGGTCCAAATAATGTTTGTAATATTTAATCGATAAAGGTTTCAAAGGAAAGTGGTTCAAATGGCTGTTTTTGAGATATTCCTCCGACAATTAATATCAATATTAATGTTCTTGCTTTTCTGTGTTTTTAATAAGTTAAACAATCTGATGTTTATATGGAAGATATAACAACAGTGAATTACAAGAATCTCACAGTGAAAACAAATCTATACAGTAACACGTCTGCCTCTGCATTAAAATATCCCTTTAAGTACACATGATGCACTTCCAAGGCCTTTCCATCCCAGCCAGGAACTGTCCCCGTGGGACGACTGCATGACACACAGCGGCTTTGTTAATTCTCATTAACTGATGCTTATCTTATCTGATCTTCATTTGAGTCATTTCAGCTGACTCTCTCATGCTGAGCAGACGGGGATCAGTATCTCATCCAAGGACACACAGCAGCAAGCATCTTTTGATTTATCGTTCTTGTAACTCAGCCTTTAATCCGCCAATCAGAATGTACAGAGGGCAGCCACTAACCACTTTCCACCTCTCTGCCGTATCCGTGTGTGTATCTGTCTTTATGTGTGTGTGTGTTTATGGTTAGAAGCTCTGCGGGGGGTGACCATGGTGGAGCTGGTGAAGAAAGAAGGAAGCACTCTGGGCCTCACCATCTCAGGAGGAACCGACAAGGACGGGAAACCGCGGGTATCGAACCTGCGGCCCGGAGGACTGGCGGCCAGGTGGGAGCAACACCAGTGAAGAAGAGAATAAAAGACAAATACATTCAGTGTTTCGTGATATTCTGTAAAATGCTTTTCCATGTTTACATCCCTTTTGTGTGACAGGAGCGACCAGCTGAATGTCGGTGACTACATCAAGTCGGTGAACGGCATCAATCTGACCAAACTGAGGCACGAAGAGATCATCAGCTTACTGAAGAACGTAGGGGAGCGAGTTCTGCTGGAGGTGGAGTATGAACTGCCCCCTACAGGTAAATATTAGATCCATATATATGTGTATATATAAATATACTGTATATATATATATATATGTATATATATATATATATATATATATATATATATATATACATATATACTGTATATACACAGGATGTGCAGATATTACATGAGGTTGTTAGTGAGTTATGTTGAGGGCCACACGGCACAATGATGTTGTTCACAGCGACGCATGTTAGTCATTAGTGAGAAGAAACGTTTGATTACATCTGATGATGGAACAGAAGTAACGAACGTTAAGAAGGAAAGAGATGCAGGTAAAATGATTTCACTCAAATAAATAAATGACCTCTCTCCCTCCTTCTCTCACTCTCCCTCTCTCTCTGTCCCTCTCTCTCTCTCTCTCACTCCCTCTCTCTCTCGAGAGAGAGCGAAGAGAGAGAGCGAGGAAGGCTGTATAGCGGGTAGATGATCGGCTCTCGCGAGGGATGATGGACGCGCGAGAGGAGCAGAGAGCAAAAGAGAGCGAGAGAGCGAGAGAGCACGAGAGAGCGAGAGAGCGCAAGCGCGAGGCAGACTCTACCGATCGAGAGAACGAAGAGAGAGAGCTACGACATAGATAACTCGACCTAACCACTCTCCCCCCTCTCCTCCCTCTCTCTTCTCTCATCCCTCTCCCCCCCTCTCTCTCCCTCTCCCCCCTCCCCCTCTCAGCACCAGACAGCACCTCTGGGCTTATATCAAAGACAATCGACATCTGTTTGCACAAAGAGGGGAGCAGCTTTGGTTTCGTCATGAGGGGTAACGTCAATAAAATAAAAAGCTTTTTTGAGAGCTATATGAAATGTTTTGGTTGACATGGCATCATTTTAGAATGATTGCTTTAGTATTACTGTTGCCTGCTTTGTAAAATCATTTATTTGTTGAAGCATTGAATCTGTAAAAGTCTCTTTTCTCTACAATAATGTCTCTTTACATTGATCCCCTCCAGGTGAAGGAGTCCAGTGCTCCGTGTGACCAGCTTTAACCTTTGCTCTTCTTGCAGGTGGTACCCACGAAGACTGGCACAAGTCCCGCCCTCTAGTGGTCACCTACGTCAGGCCGGGAGGTCCTGCAGACAGGTAGCACTGACTGCATGCTCATGCAACCATAAACTCACGTATAGTGTTCATGCAGCCACACGTGCATAAGTGTGCAAACTCATAGAAGCAAACATATTCACACACATTCAGTTGTATTGAGCCAGGCTCAGGATTGTGTATATCTATTATTTTAGGGCAATAACTTCCAAAGAACGTGATGTCTAGGAAAAATAAAAGTCAGACGGGCACTGGCCTCCATTGACTTTAAACTAACAGCAACAAGTTCCAGTCAGGAGTCTGGGAGATTTGTGTGCGCCTTCGTGCCAATAAAGCCCGAGGACAATGGTGTCATCTCCTGTGATGTTGACAGTTATGTGTTACTCTGAGCTGCAGCGGCATGAATCACCTCGTATCCCTTTAATGTTGTCATCATGTGTCTGTCTCAGGCGTCATGTTTAAGTTATAACCCTTGACATTTTCATATAAATGTCAGCTTTGCGACTGTTTAACTCATGTAACGCAGCCGTGATTCAACCTTCTGTAGATGCAGGACTATATCAATCTATACAATATATATCCCAATACATACAAATTTCTGCAAAATTACACATGTATAGGAACCCATTCATTGTGGAATAAAACATCCTTATTTGTGAAAAGAACAAGGAAAAATTAGTCGATATATAAATATGTATATATATATATATAAGTATATATGAATATATATATGAATATATATATATAAAAAAAATATATATATATATTCATATATATTCATATATACTTATATATATATATATATATATATATATATATATTTATTTATATATATATAATATATTATTATATATATATATATATAATATATATATACATATATACTTATATATATATATATATATTCATATATATTATTTATATATTACTTATATATATATATATATATATATATATATATATTTATTTATATATGACTAATATATATATATAAGTATATACGAATATATGAATATATATATAAAAATATTATATATATATATATAAGTATATATGAATATATATATATGAATATATATATATATAAAATATATATATATATATATATATATATATATATATATATCCAATAATAAGACTCAACATGAACCAAAGAAACACAAACAAAGTACATCTTGACAACATGTTAGCTAAAGGTCTGCACTTTAATTAAAATGCAATAAATAATGCAGAATGAAAACAAAATAAATTAGAAACACTTGTCCTGATTTGCAGTTTCTGTTCCGTCTGATCTCATAGAAATGTTCATATTTATTTGATTGAAACTAAAGTATATAATGACGCGTTCAACAAGAAGAGAGGAGGTGGTGATCTAACACAACACGAGCAGCAGCATCAGAGTTTAGAGAAGGACAGCTAATTGTTTCTTTGCATTTAATCTCACACTAGTTTAAACTTTGATTTAACAAAGAAGCGGCTGTTTAGCACCAAACTGAGACACATATTTATTTTTATATTTCTGGAGGATTCACTTCACTCAGCAGAATGAAACGCACACGGAGGAGGGACGATCTCAAGGAAAAGTGTGAATGAAAGGAAACTTTTCAAATGAAGACACAAGGGCTTACTGAGTATGAACATGAAGTGAATCCTTCGCTTTGACCTTCAGGCTCCACACTGAGCACACACTGAGCACGTATGGGGTGACTTTGGTAGCAACATGCTCTCCAGCATGTCCTTACTTACTGACACACTATGTGCTGTTTTTGCCTTTTGAATTGTCTCACATCTGTATTGCCTGTACACACGTCTCACTGCTTACAAAGTCCCACTCTGTTTGTGCAGCCAAAATACGGGAGAAGATTGAAAATATAAAGTGTAACCCTCTTCTCTGATTATTCACCAGCTTCAATCAGTTGATGGTAGACGTTAGAACTGGGAGGTGCTATTTTTATTCTAGTGGCAACTGTTTGTGCAAGAACTGCATGCAGAGATACACATGCAGAACATCTAAGCAGATACTGTCTCGTGAAAGGACTGTTTCAAATATATATGTGTCAAAGTTTATTGCAGATCAATCAAAGCTATTGTTTTACACACAGCGACAGACTCGGACAATCTTACGATTGAGTTGTTTTGCCCGAAGCTCATCCAACACCGCTCTGAAGGAAATCATCTTCCAAATGTGGGTCAGTGCAGGGGAAACGAATGCGATATTCATGCTGCTTTATATCCCATTTATATGCCAATTGGAGAAAAACCTAATCCACAGCACCATAGAGTCCCAGGAGAGCCTTCATCTTTCAGCATTACCCATCGGGAATTAAAGCGGCAACTCTGGAAGTTCCAGAGCCGTGTTGTTTTATGCAGGATCGCAGAGAAACTGCTTTTACTGCATCATCATGCACAGAAAAGAAAAGAATCTTGCAGGCTCTTAAAACAGGCTAAATGTCAGTGAAGTCAAGACTTAAATCAGAGATATCTTTGAAGGGGAAGTCAAAACATCTGTGGGTGAGATTTCTTTAAATATGAACCTTAAAAACAGGTTAAATGTGAACGATTTTGCTGTTTGACCTTCAGTGTAACACAATATTTTGCAGGTTTGCAGCTTATTTAATGAGGAAGGATTCATATTTCTCTGTGCATCTGTTTCCCAGGTACATGCACCTGCAAACCTTTTGCTTTTAGTCGTGTAGTCTTTTAGGAAAGACTTTTATTCGACCTCATATTTCTTTTTGAAACATTCCTGAAATACTTCCATCACATAACCTCCTTCCAGCCGTCAGGTCTCAGCTTAGTGTGCATCATGTTGGTAAAAAGCTCCAAAGGCGAGCATCATACTTTACAACGTCTGGCTGGTACGATGACAGCGCTGCATTACTCACACTCCGGCATCGTGCATCCAGCAGCTCTGTGATGCAGCTCTTTACATGAAAACATCTCAATTATTAATTAATAATTAAATAATGTCCTGAGATGTGTTATCAAGTGCAACCTGGAGTATTGAGCATGTCGTCAGTGGTCGTGTTTTTATCAAGATTGCCATAATTAAATGAAGCAGATCACATGACGTGAAGGTAAATCTTGATACTCTGGATGCTGTAAAGTGCAGCGGTGTAATCTGTCTTCTTAATGCTGGTTCCACTGTGTTCGTCCTCCCCTTGAACTCAGGAGACATTATACTGTGAGTCTCACACGCATGAGATCAGAAAGGAAAGTGAAGGTAGGAGCAGGGAAAAAGTAGGACCAAGTTGGACAGCGAGGACGTAAGACCAAGACATGAGAGAGATGTTGGAAGGGAAGAAAAGGCTTGAAGAAAGAAGAGGAAGGAGAAGATGAATAATATATAAGAGGAAGTGCAGATGATAAGAAAGGGAATGGTTGAAAAGAGATGTCTTTAATGATTTACTTCAACAACTGATATTAACCAATAAAGCTTATTAGAAGATATTGAAAGAAGGAAGAAGTGATGAAAGAAATGACTTTTAAAGGAAGAGAAATACAAAATTCCAAGAATTCGACTCGACAGACTGACTTTGATTATTTCCTCTGCTGTTTGTCTCAATTGTTTAAGTTTGACTGTTTCTGAATGTTCTTGTTTTTCCGTTCTGTTCTCTGATCTGTGTTTTAACACCTGACGTCGTCTTCTTGTCTCTTTGTGTTCAGAGAGGGAATGCTGCGTCCAGGGGACCGTCTCCTCAGCGTGGACGGCGTGCCGCTGCACAACGCCAACCACTGCGACGCCCTCAGCGTGTTGGCTCAGTGCGGCCAGGAAGCCTTGTTCCAGATAGAGTATGACGTCACTATCATGGGTGAGAGACCACACACACACACACACACACACACACACACACACACACACACACACACACTCACACACATGAATTAAAGCTTGAGGCAAAAGTTCCTAGACTTTACAAAAATGGCACTGAAATTTAAAATTGGATGTTTGTTGTTGACGTGTTGGCATTCTCTGCTGCCTTCGGCTGAGTTTCGCTATTTTTCAGTGTAAAAACTGCTCAATTGAACTCTCCCAGAATGCATTGAGAAGAATCCCCTGGTCTGATAGTTGTTGCTTTCAAATGCATTTTTGCCTCAAGCTCGTGTGCAACTAATGTTGGTTCTGCAGACATCGAAAGGTACTCGCATGTCGCTGAGCATCGCAAGTAAAGAACAAAATGGTTCAAATCCCAAACGCTTTTTCCTCCAATCAGACACGGTGACGAACGCATCCGGGCCGCTATTAGTGGAGATTATCAAGTCGCCAGGAGCCACGCTGGGTATCACGCTCACATCCGCCAATCATCGAAACAAGCAGGTCATTGTCCTTGACCGGGTTAAACCTGGAAGCGTGGTGGACAGGTACACACACACTCACACACACACACACAATATGTTTGCATGCATCACACTTGCAGTTTGACCTTGATATACTCTACAGATGAAGTGTTGATGCACTCACCTGCTACGTGCAGAAGAAAGAAACTTAAAGAAACTCCAAATGTGTGTTCAGGTGACACAATTATCCTAAAACTGCATTGAACAGATAAAGCAGTGAAGAACATCACTATGTGAAACTAAATGTGATGCAAATTAAGTTTAGTGTATTAATAATGAGGCTAGCATTTTTTATGTTCATGTTTTCAACACGATAACCGAGGTGATGCTGGGATATAAATGTCTGCGGCTGCAGCACGCAGCAGTTTGGATGAGGAACCTGTGTCTCCATTAGTCCCACTTGTGAAAGCGATGCAGTCGGCTTACAGATGTGCAACGATTGCATATTTATGCAAAATATTCTCTCCAGCATGCACACACAGAAACACTCACACGAGCTGTTTCCAGCCCGATAACTGACACAGACAGGAGCAGACAGGACATTTCCCAGAGCCTCAGTCCGGCTATAAAATATACATGAAGCACTTGAACTCTGTGTCGGTGCTGAAACGAGCTTTAAAATAACCAACTGACTAGATTGTGGAGGTCCACGTTCTGTCCCTGTTCATTCTCACATGGTTGCAAATTAGAATATTGTTAAAGTTGAAGAGCAGAGACACCAGGGTGAGCAGCTCTGCAGCATGACGAGCTAATCAGGCTAACGTGTAGCATACACACAGTTTTGCAGTGGTAAGATTCCTTCCTTATTCTCCCTGTGTGTGTGTGTGTGTGTGTGTGTTTTACCAGATGTGGAGCATTGCATGCTGGAGATCATCTGCTGTCCATAGACGGGACATCGACAGAACACTGTACGGTCCTGGAGGCGACGCAGCTGATAGCGAGCACGACAGAACTGGTGAAGTTAGAAATACTTCCCTCCCATCAAACAAGGCTAACTGGGAAGCAGCACGACACAGGTGGGGGCAGCAGCTGTGTGTGTGTGTCTATGTGTGTGTGTGTAAAAAGTCTACCAATAAATATGTGGACTCTGTTAAAAAAAGGTATATTATAATGTATGAAAAGTGCCTTTTAAAAATGTACTTTTATGTTTTATCTGGAGGTAAAACTTCAAAACCCCTCAAATAAAATGACCTGTAAGTGACAATAAGGAAGAGTTATTATGGGATACTTTTCTACTTTAGGAGAGTTCCATGTTGTCCTGCGGTTGCCAGGTGTTTGGTCGTAAGCAGGGCAATTCAAAGCAGACCTGACATGAATACATACAACTCAATGAAACCAGAAAACAAAGTGCCGTCATGGCGTGAATAAAGAAAGTAATTATCCTTCAATCACTCACAAACACATTATTTATCCTGTGATTCTGTAATGTCTGGACGGCTGTCAACCAGATGGTGTGTGTTCAGTTACGTTGCCAGGTTTGAATTGATGTTGATGTTTTTCTTTTACACCTTATGTTGTCCTCCGCCACAGCTGTTTGATGATGTTGCGTCCAACGTGTGATGAGGCAGCGCTGTAGTGAATACATCCTGTCTGCTACTGAAATTATTGAGAAGTCAGAAGTGTGTGTGTGTGTGTGTGTGTGTGTGTGTGTGTGTGTGTGTGTGTGTGTGTATGTGTGTGTGTATGTGTGTGTGTGTGTGTGAGTAGTAGTAGAGCAAGACAGAGAGAGAGCATGTGACTTCATTCAGGTATATGCATGTGTGTGTCAGCGTTTCTAGGCTGCAGGCTGCATGTTTCTGGGTTCTCCGTCTGTCAAATCTTGCACAAACGTCCACTTGGACGTTACTTCATCAAAGATGAAGTAACTCGATGTTGAAGTGACGTCACATCCGTCTCTTTCTTGTGAATGGGATTTCTGAGAGACGGCTTGAAGGAACTTCCTCAAATCTTGCACAAACGTCAAAGATGAATGATAAGAATGTGGTCGATGTGACCTCACGAGACAAGTTTGTGGCCATAACTAAAAAATGAATAATGCTAATGCCAATGCATGCAAATATCTAATTGGATAAAAATTATTTTTTTACACGCATGGATACAAAGTGGAGTTACAGTCAGTGTTTGTCAACTTTGTGGTGAGATGTGTGTCATTGTATATTAAATATGTCACAGTCTTGATTTTTGTATATCCTGTTTTATTTTGAAGTGTTCACTCCCCCTTATGTCATGTCTAGTTGTTCTTCCTGTCTGTGCGTTTTCTCTCTGTGATTGTTGATTTGTTCCTCCTGTGTCCGTTCACCTTGCCCTTGTGTTTTAGCCTCTCTCCCCAGCTATGTCTCATTCCCCTCGTTTAGTGTCTGTGTGTATATATCTCTGTCTTTCCCAGTGTTCCTTGTCAGATAGTCATCTAAGTGTCACCCTTGCAGATGTCTCCTTGTGCTTCCTTGTGCTTCCTTGTGCTTCCTTGTGCTTCCTTGCGCTTCCTTGTGCTTCCTTGTGCTTCCTCGTGCTTCCTCGTGCGTCCTCGTGCCATCCTGGTTTGTTTTTTCAGTTTACTGTTTACCTTTTGTATTTTTGTTATTTTGTAAAGCTTTTTGTAATAAAGCCCTCTTTTTGTTAATCTCCTCATCTGCCGTCTTGCATTTGAGTCCTCACCTTTTCGCTACCGTGACAAAATAGATAAAATAATTCCATTTCATTTCACTTGAAACGGAGAACTTCTAAACGTCCGAAAATGCAAATGCTGTTTTTATTTATTATCTGTTTAGCTTTTTCACCAAACACTCAACATGTTCTAGTAGACGATCACTACGATGACTGGTCAGAGTTCTTAGTATTGAAGTAGAATGAGGGATGGTGCGTTAACTTTAGAAAGCTCTGGTTGTAACTGTACCAAAGAGACACCACATCCTTCGCAGTCTTTCAGATCAACGTGGAGCCAAAAGTAGAGCAGAGTAAAAACAGCAACAAAGATTTTGACCCATTTAATTCCCTCTACACACATTTAGCTGATCAGAGAGAATAAAACCTATCGTGTCTTTCTACCCGCCGCCCTCTCCTGCACAGATTGAGAAACATTTTGGCTGCGACAGTCACTTTGTGCTTAATTAGCTGAAGGAGTGTTTCTTCACCCGTAGCCAAGTGTCGGCTTTTCATTTGCGGGAGAATTAGTGCCAGTGGATTTATAGGGGAAACGCTGATTATCCCAGGTTAATGCCTCACAGCTGAGGGGTTTAAGTATGACAAGTGTGCACACACACATACATGTACACACCATTCACACAGACCTGGGATGAAGCTGCCAGTGTTAAGTCAGACAAATGTAAATGAATCTCTTTCTCTTAATAACACATGAGCACACACACACGTTCATCCCAGGTTGGTGGGGAATGTGTGTGGGTGTTTCCTAATGTTGCATTTGTCTTTGCCTGATTAGAGACGTGTGAGAGGTTGAGAGAGAGAGATTGATTTAGAGAAGAGACATTCTAGACACAAATAAACTTAAAGCTCCACTTCTACAGAACTTCAGTGGTGCAGGAGATTGATCTCAGCATGATACCGCAGGAAGAGAGTAAGTTAAAGAGAAGTGATGGATGAATGTGACGGGAGTGTAAAGGCAGGATGCTATTTAATTAAAGTCATTACACCTCTCTTGCATGCTGTCAGATGCTGCTTACAGCCCGACACCTCCTCTCCTCATTTCCTCTCCTCCGTTACTCCTTTTTGTTTCATCTCCTCCCTCTCTTCCTCCGTCTCCTCTCATCCCCCTTTTATCTACTCTTGTCTCATTTTTCCTTGTTTCAATCTATTCTAATCTATGTTGAAGTTCATTTTAAGAAAGTACTAGACGCTACACGTTAACCGACATCACACACACACACACACACACACACACACACACACACACACACACACTTGAAAGGTCACCATCTCATCTTGCATCTCTTTAATTTGTCTCTACAAAGCAAAATTCATTATTTCCTTCGTCTAATCATGATTGTGACCTCCTGTGTGTGTATATGTGTGTAAGTGTGTGTGTGTGTGTGTGTGTGTGTGTGTGTGTGTGTGTGTGTGTGTGTTGGGAAGCACAGCTCATTAGGATACTGATGGCCTTGCAGAAGACCTTGCGGCCAGCCTGCCACTGCTTTATTAATAGACACTCTGATTAAAGGTTTTGCTGTGTGTGTGTGTGTGTGTGTGTGTGTGTGTGTGTGTGTGTGTGACTTTGATTGTGTTTCAGTGTGTTTGTGCAGCATAGATTGGGGTTGGTGGGTCTAGACAAAAGTGTGTGTCCACACCCAATTTGCTTCACCTTGTGTGGACCTTGCATGTCGAGGAAACAAAAGCACTGCTGGATGGATCTGGCAGCACAGGGCAGCTTAGGATCAACTTCAGAGTGCGTGTGGTGAGGAATTACACTTGAAGCCGTGTAGGTTGTCAGACATTAGCCTTGATTGTATTCTGATGCTCTCAGTGGGAGTTTCCCCAGAAGATGTTCTCTGAGACATCTGAGAAAAAGTCACTTTTTACCAGTTTTAATTTGCTTCATCAGGCTGGCATTCTGTAGTTGCTGCGTTGTTAGTCTAATTAACGGACAACAAAACGAGATGATTACACATGAAATGCTAATGAATGACAGATCCCCAGTTGGTATTTTTCTAAAATGCTGGCAGGTGTTTGATACACCTATAATCTCTAATTACATTATTCCTGAACTGGTGTCGGAGAAAGTTAATGCTACAGGTGTCTTCCCTTTTCTTAGAGATTTTTGGGAAATAAGTAAGAACACACCTTGAATAATTAGATCATACAAAGGGATGTTAGCAAGACCTGAAGAAGTGTTCCTTGGATAACGTAACGTAGCATATTTAGCTAGCGTAGTGACTCCATTGCTACACATGTTGAAGCGCTGAACAATCTGCAAAACTCTGAGGATTATCAATACTCCTGTTCTAATGAGGTCAGGTGTGTTTTATTAAAGGAGATGGAACAGGACCATGTCTGTATCAAAGCAGACACAGAGCCTCAAAGTGCCGCATCACTTAGCTAATACTAAGATAACTTAGTTGGTTGCCGTTGACTTAACATGTGAGTAGAAGGCAGAGATATGATCACATGTTTCACTTAAAACAAAAGTTAGCTTTTCTGCCGAGAGTTAGATGACAAAATTGACATCACTTATTTCTGTAGGCTACAGTAAATATGAAGCTACCGGCTTACTTAGCTTACTACAAAGACTGAGTCTAGCTCTTTAAGCTAACAAGTGTGGCTAAAGCTCACTAATTATGATATTATGATTAACACAGTTTCCACTGGTTTCATGCTAATCCACTGATCGACAGTTCGTGGCAGTATGACAAAACATATTAATGGTCCAAAGATGAAGAAGATTACAAGCTAGCAAACATTAATTTAGGCGAAGCAATGCAGGATTGGGAACTCATTCAACTTGTTTGGTGGATGTCAAGGACAGACACCACGTTTTGGTGAAAACCTAAGGGCACCTTTTAAAGTTATAATATCTGGCTGTTATACATGTTAAGGTTAAAGTTAGAAGTGTTAACACCCATTCAGGGTTAGGGGTGAGCTTCTAGGGAATGAATGTCAGAGGTCAGTCGAAACACTCACAAGTAACAAAATCATTATTGTGTGTTCCAGTGAAGGTTCAGAAATCGGACCACCCCCACTCCTGGGACCCCTGTGTGAACTACTGTCACCCTTCCAACTCCAGCCTCTGCAACACAAGCGCCACCCTCAACAAGTCGTGGACCGCCTCAAATAACAACACCATCAACAGCCTCGACTACTGCAAGTGTAAGAAACTTCTTCCTATGTAGTTTTTCATCCGTTCTGTTAACATAGTAATGGAGATGGATTGACAACGTGCAAAGACGTTCTCACAGTGAAGCAAAGGTTCAGATTCAACCACGTTGCCAGTTTATCCAAGACATTGTATAATGGTAGAAACACATCACGAATGGCCGCTGAACTCTACTGCAGTAACTGCTTTACATAATATTGAATTAATGAGCTGAACCCCTTAGAGAACAACTCATTTATTATTTCAGCTCGGCTATAGTCATCTTCTTTTCTCTCTCCATTTGTGCAGCTCTGGTATCTGTCAATTTCTCTCCCGGCTCGACGACTACATCGGGCCCCAGCAGCCAGAGCTCCAGCACCCTGCCGAGGCCTTCAGTTCCCATGAGTCCACGAAACTCGCTGCTCAAACGACGGCAGAGGAAGAAAGAGCACAAAAGCTCCTGTAAGCTCCATATCTCGTCCTGTCTGTACTATGAAGTCAGTTTTCTGTACGGAAATTAATAATCAAAAACTCTTGCGTGTGTGTTTAGTGTCTCTGGCGTCCAGTTCAGTGGGTCCGGGTGGTCAGGTGGTTCATGTAGAGACCAGTGAAGTCGTCTTAACTGGTGACCCACTCAACGGCTTCGGTGTCCAGCTGCAGGGAGGAATATTCGCCACGGAAACGCTGTCCGCACCCCCGCTTATCCGATTCATAGAGCCCGACAGCTCTGCAGAGAGGTGAGGACAAAAATTTGCGTTCGTGCATGAATTAACAAATGTGTCTGCTGTGTGATGACACAGAGCATTTGGCCTTCTAGACGCAAAACTGCAAATATTTAGGTCAAGTTAATGTTATTCATATAACCTAATATCAACAATCACAAATTTGCCTTTAGGGGATTTACAATCTGTACGAAATCATCTGTCCTTAGACCCTCGATTGGGAAAAAGAAAACACCCAACACATAAAGAAACGGGGAAAAACAATATACGAACATGTACTTTTTTACTACAACTTAACATTTTTTTTACATTTTCTTTAAACTGCAAAGTTGTCAATAACTTACGACATTCAGATGAATTCTACAAATTGAAAATGTTGAATTTACTGCATTATAGCAGCTTAGCTTTGTGTGTGTGTGTGTGTGTGTGTGTGGTGTGTTCACGATCCCAGTTTGTGTGCTCACAACTTCATTTTACTTTCTCTGCATGAGTTCTCCGTTGTGTCTGCATTGTGTGTGTGTCGACTGATTGATGTTTCCTTCGTATTAAAAGCTTCTCTAAGTGCTGGGTGTGTTTCTGCACCCCAAGGCCACACTCCCTTCTCCATTAGTGCCCACGCTAACAGCACTAATTAGTTAGCTTTGCCTCGCCCACGCTGGAGGAATCGATAAGCACCTTCCTTTCCGCTTGACGGCACAAAACCAAATAAACCTCTTCTCTTCACAGCACCCTGAATTACTCTAAACCACAGTTTATAGTCTTTAATAACATAAGTCTTGTGCAGCGGTGACCGGCGAGATCATCTGCAGTCTAATTACAACTGCCAGTATTTTCTGTGTTATCCGGAAACCACCAGGAGGCATCAGTGAGGTGGAGCACAAACTGTGAAACTGCTATAGAGACTTTGGACTGAAGATAGGAGGTCACATGCTGATGAAGTTTAAAGAAAAGCAATAAAATGATCAAACAGCAGTGAATGTGTCGGCGACGACACATTTTGCAAGCAAAACTTTGGATTACCGTAATTATGTACCGTACCGTAATTTCTGAAAGATGAGACTCTGCGCTTTACAGCATATATTCATTCATTACGGTAACTTCACTTACGGCCCTCCCGGAAGCCCGCGAAACAGCGCCTTTGTTCTGAGCAAATACACACACAGCGCTGGAGAGACACAGACCACACCGCGGAGAAATAGAGCCGGAAAACAGCCGGAGATTTAATTCAAATGGAAGCAAGACGGTATGTAAATCAACACTTGTATTGCGTGGTGACTTGTTTAGAACAGTGTACCAAGTCTGTAAGGTTGTACTAGGTGTGTAATTGTACTTTATATGCGTAAATGTGCGCGTCTTCTTCAAGTAGCCTGCATCCTAGCAGAGGCTGTGTGCAGGCTTTAGCTGGAGAGGAAGAGGTGTCACCAGAGATCACGAGGTGTCACCAGAGATCACATTCAGGCCTGTAGAGGGAGCTATGGGGATGCTGGATGATCTGGTGATGCTGTCAGACACAGACGTCCTCACCACATCACACCACAAGATGGCAGACTGAGGCAGAGCCCGATGATGGACCCCAGGTGTCCAACCACCTCTTGATATGGGAAACCCAGCACCAGGTGACATTTATTCCGACTTTGATGCTGCAGTTTTCAAACTCCTCTGTGAATACACAAACAAGAATGCAGCGAAAAGCCTGGAGAGAAGGAGAAAGTTCATCTGGACTGAAATAACTCCAGAGGAAATTAAGAAGTCCACAGGCATGTTGCTGTACATGTCAGTGTTGAACCTGCAGAAAGATGAGCAACTTTTGGTGTAAGCAAACCATTTTCCATGTGTCATCCCCTGCCACTGTCATGTCCCCAGACTGTACAGGACAGTTCATGGCCATTAGATCTAATCTTCATATGAGTGACCCAGAGAAAACAGGAGCAACAGGAACAGTCACTGGCAGTACCACCAAGACCTCTGCATGTGAAGGGACACTGAGAGAGGAGAGAATTACCCTGTGTGGGGAAAAACGCCTGGACATATTTTCCATTTTATGGCCTGTTTTTGCAGATGTAAGAGTAAAAGACTCAAAACTTTTACTGGAAATAGTTGTATGCATTTCAAACTTCAAATGTAACATGTTAAATCTCTTATTCATGTACAATTGCAGTGTTTTTTGTTCACTAAACCACTAAACTCAAATTCCGCTTTTGTGTTTCTCTTCATTTTAAACTGTTATTACACTCTCATAACATGCAATAAATTGTAAATGACTGCCAGATATGGAAGGTTCCAGGTATATTTGGAAAATTGGCAGAAGCACTTACTCACAGGACATTTTCTGACCTTTTTATAGTCAAAATAAACTGAAAAATCCATGCGAAAATGTTGAGTCTTCTTAGGCTTAGGTGTTAAAGGGTTAAATATGTTTAATGTCCAATTACGAATCGGCTGCAGATATTGTTCCAATGAGTATACAAATTGTATTCTACCAATGCACAGCTTAAGTGCAATATTATTAAGAATAAATGTGAAGACGAGACGGAGGAACAGAGGTAAGAAGTGAAGAGAGCAGTGAGATGATTTGTCTTGACTGGCCATTTAATACTCAGTAGATCATAATGAAGATGTCTGACTGTATATTAATACAGTGCACCCACTCATGGCTTAATGGAGGATATATCAAGTGTGTGTGTGTGTGTGTGTGTGTGTGTGTGTGTGTGTGTGTGTGTGTGTGTGTGTGTGTGTGTGTGTGTGTGTGTGTGTGTGTGTGTGTGACATTCAAACAATGGACAATCCTAAGTGGCCTGCAAATCCAAAGGGCACTAACTGCATGAAGGCGAGGCCTTTAAAGTGAGACAGATCACTTAGTCTTCACTTTCTCCCATGAGAAGTCTCCTCGGGGCAGAAAGGGATAACCACTGTAATCATTTAGTAGAAATTTATAACATGGCTCTAATTTTAGTGGAGCGCACCAATTCTAAATCAGTCATGACTTTTGACCCTGAAGCCATTCAGAAGGAAAAGAAAGTAACTGCGGTTAGAGTCACATCGTCCACTTTCTCCCCAATAATTCATATTAGCAGTGAAGGTTCGTTACATAACTGTGTTCACTGGAATGATTTAAGTGGCGTTGTGACACACAGACAACGAGCTTCTCATCCGGCAAGGTCAAAGTTGATAGGGTTAGGGTTAGGATTAGGGTTAGGGTTAGTGAATAGTTGGGTTAGGTTTATAATAGTTTGAACTACGAGTGCAGCGAAAAGGCATAAACGCCAACGTAGCACCGCTGTAGTGCTACTTGCATATTTAATTAAGCCAAGCAATTACAGAAAGTGTTGCTTGTTTATGGACGAAGACATCAGACAAACCAGTAAATGTGAATTTAATTAACAAGAACCATTACAAAGAAAATGCCATTACAAGGAAAAACAATTAGACCATCAGCCGAGAACATATACGAATATGTTCTGCTTGAAACAAAACAAACACACTTTGATTTATGATATTTGTGAATTTTTTATTTCATAAATAACAGAGTATCTTCCCATTCCTTGAACTTGTCTCGTGATTTCGGCGTCCTTTCCGTCTTCATGTGAATGACCCTCTTCTTCACACTTGTATGTTTGTTTCTCCCGGTTTTGCGGCAGCCTCATAGAAACATCATCAACACTCGCTCGCCGTGAGTTCTCTGGACAACGACCGGCTCCTCACACACGGGCTCGGACATTACACAGACTTTTTACTCGTGAGCTGCCAGTTGGTTTAGTGTCCGGTCCGAATGATTCGGACATTTGCATTCTCACATGCAACTCCTCCAGATGTCAGGGTTGCAGTGCATGTGTGAAGTTGCTCTAAAACATGCCTCTAATTTAAACCCAAAATGTTGCCCGATCTCAGTCCAACCAGAAAAAGTGCTTCCTTTAACAAAACCTCACAAGAAATACAAATGTAAAGATCATTTCTCACAAGCCTCACATTCATCCAACCTTTGTGACACCATGATGGTATCTTCTGTCGTAGGTGTGGCCTGCTGCAGGTTGGAGACCGCCTCCTGTCAATCAATGGAATTCCCACAGAAGATGGAACCCTGGAGGAAGCCAATCAGCTGCTCCGAGACGCGGCGCTGACCAATAAGGTCTCATTGGACATTGAATTCGATGTAGCAGGTTTGTGAAGTTAACACAACAAAATCCCACATCCTCATGTTTCTGTTTGTGGTATTATTACACCATGAGATATTATAACCAGCTGCCTTACTACTGTTACAGCGCAGCTTTATCACAGCTCATGTCAACTATGGGATACCGCTTCCCGGGGCAACACATAGACGTACATAAAAGTAAAATGAAAGAGCACAGAGCAGCTGTTATACACGGTCCATTCTTCATAAGGAAATATTTGCACAGACAGCATCAGTGCACAGTAATCACAAGTGTTCACTGCACGTCTACATGCTGTTAACCCCAGGAACATGTAGCAAGCACACTGATGCCCTCCTTTACTTCTGTGTTGAACTCTCCAACTGCATTGCATAGCTTTGTGAGCTCATACACAGACCAAGGTTGTGACAATCCAAGACCATCCATAAAAAAAAATGTATTTCTAACATTTAATGTGTTTGATCTGCAGGAGCAGATCAAACAGGTGCTTTTCCTTAATTTTCCTTACTTACTTTTCTGTGAACGAGAAAACGTGGCTTCATCTTGTTGTTTTGTTAAAGCTACATTAAAGTTATTTTTACAGATTTTAGTTTTACTCACCAAATCGCATTGTGTGTCTCCTACAGCTCTAGTAAATGTGATGTATGCATTTCCTTCCTCATGAAACATTTGAAAAGCTTATTATTTAAACTTTATATCCATGTTTACTTGCTAGCAGTCTTCTTCTTCTTCCCTATTTGTTCTGTTGCACTGCAGCAACTCTTGCCGTGTGTCCAGCACCTGTACATCCGTGGAATAGAAACCATCGTGTCACCTGCGTGCGCGTGCACGTGCACGTGTGCTTGCATGAGGCAAATAAAAATGTAGAAAAACCTCCTCAAACAGGATAATGCAAACCAAATGAAACAGGAGAGTTTAAGAAAGGCTCACAGTGTGCACACAGATCTTTAGGATGAGGCATGTGCACTAGGAAATAAATTGCCAAATCAGTTTCACAGTTCTTTTTCACAATAAGTAAATAGTTCAGAAAATAATATACATCCATCCTTTACAATATTACACTTCAGCACTATTTTTGTTTAAGGAGACACAAACTATGTTTTTCCTAACTTTATAGTTTGTTGAAATCTACATTTTTACTTTATGATTACACTTGTCACAACCTGGCTCGAGAGGAGGGAGACCACAAAATCAAATAACTTTTCTATATGGTTTAATTTAAGTAAATGATCCACAAAGCACAAGCACAATACAAGCAGAAGGCAGCAGGCCAGAGGGAAGAGAGCGAGAAGATCTTGCAGGTCTGCTTTATATCCTGAGCCCAGCCTGCTCGGGTGTACTGCATCAGTGACGAGGAGATGACGAGGTCTCAGCTCCACCAATCAACCTCCTGAAACACAGGTGAAGCACACAGCCTGGGAAGGACAGGACAGCCACCTCTGAGGCCGTCACACACTTTGAAAATATTTTAATTTCATTTGACTAGCTCTGTGTCTTTTCTGGTGTCTTTCCTAATGTTGCATCATGTAATGCGTTAACATAGCCGGCAAGTAATTATGAAGTTAGCATTCATCCTATAAACAGAGAGAAATTAGAATTACCCAAAAGTGGACTCAGCCAAATCCCAGGCGTAATATTTAACACTGTGACTCTAATAAGTCAGACAGCTCTGAACAAACACGCTGCTCATGAAATGAAATCTCTTCGACACAAAAGGAAGTCCAGCTGATGGACGGTTAATGAACGTGCTCATCGTGTTTGAAGGATACGAGCTTCTCTACAGGCTGAAGGATCCTGGAGAGAAGTCGCTCTGCTCACGTCTTTAACTCGTCCTGGATGTTGTTACTGCTGGAATTAGCATCATGACTCATGCAGGCAAACTGTGAGGATTGGAAGTCACTGTTTGCCCCGAAGAAAGAGCAATTCAGAGGCGATAAGAGCAAGAGCTAAAAGCCTCGTAATTACAAATGTTAAGCGGCGTGAAAAGACTTATTTGTTGCTCCATTATAATAATAATGGCTTTTATGCATGTGTTTGTAATACAGAGTCGGTGGTGCCGAGCAGTGGTACGTTCCACGTCAAACTGCCGAAGAAAAGAGGAGTGGAGCTGGGGATCACCATCAGTGGTAGGGACACACACACACATGCACACACACACATGCCAAACATTTTTCATATGATCTATTTTTTGTTTTGCAGAATGTTTGAAAAAGTGCAGGTTGGTCTTGTGACATTCACACAAGCACGCACACACACACACACACACACACACACACACACACACACACACACACACACACACACACACACACACACACACACATATTTCTCATGCTAACTGTAGCCTGCAGGGAAGCTCAGTGAATTGAAATGAAAGACACCAGGCCGACCACTCAAAATGAAATGTGTGTGGACAGATTGTAGAAGATCATCCCAACAGCTTAATATAAACGTGTAAATCTAGAGGAAACTGATGGAGAGCTTTCGTCTACATCAGAATTAAAATGGCTTCAAATGAACACACGTTGATTGGTGTCGGACACATTTTCAGTTCCAGATGCTTTTGTATGAACAACAGTCTGAGGCTGCAGGTTCAGAGTCAGTGACGGTGCAATGGTGCCATCTTCTGAGAGGAAGCGTGCACAGCTGACTCCAACATGGCAACACACTGACCAACCTTTCTTCTGAGAAGAGTACAAGCGAGACGTGTGCAGAGTGTAACAGTTCTTTGCCGTCTGAAAACACACAGAACTGCAAGAGTAAACAGAATATAGCACAAACAAAACCTGCTTTAAAGAAAACACTGATGCTAAAAGTGCTTGTGCAGAGTTTTAGTTTCATTTAAAATAAATAAAAACTTGATAATGCAATAAATGTTATTGTTACGTAAGTATTTTGTGCAGCACTATTCGTTGTTCATTGAAGGTTTCTTGTTACCTTTACAAATATTATTTTTTTATTGTCATTATAATGTTTTGTTTTGTAGAAGTCCTGTTTGACAGCGACGTTATATACTTTATATACATTTATATATATTGACTTTGTGGATGTTGCTGCTGCTGAGTGTGATGTCATCTCCATCCACAGTCAGTAAGAAGCCCGGAGAGCCCCTCATCATTTCAGACATCAAGAAGGGCAGCATGGCCCACAGGTACAACTTACACACTTTATTATATTGTATTCTTCTGCAGGTGCAACACGTGTTTTACTCTCTTCTAATGTATTAGTCTACTCTGTAGTACTCTGTAATGTGTCACACATTATGTACGTTATGCTTGCTAAGTACATGTTGAGTGCAGTTTTGTCAGAAGTGTGACAAAGGATGCTGTAGGACAGCCGTGATGACAGAAGTGATTCCTGGTTCCACCTTTTTGTTTTCTGCCTCCGTCTCTTCCTGCGCTGCAGAACAGGAACACTGGAGCCGGGTGACAAGCTGTTGGCCATCGACAACATCAGACTGGAGAACTGTTCCAAAGACGACGCAGAGCAGATCCTGCAGCAGTGTGAGGAGCTGGTCAAACTAAAGATACGGAAAGATGAAGACAACTCAGGTACATGTGTGCATGTGCATACGTTCAGTAAACATAATAACCACTATGTGAGGGCCGGAGCTGAAACTAATGTTTTATTTGATTACAGTTTTTTTCGATCACTTTGGTTTAGTGTAATTGCGTGTCTGTAAAAAGTAGTAACTCACAAAAAAAAACCATTTCATTCATGCTTATTGTGTCAGTAAATTAGCCAATTCCACCACCAAAATAAAAACTTGTTTGAGCTGCTCTGGTCAAATGTTTTGTTTTTTAACCCTGGAAATGTTTTGTTCTACTTGTTGACGCTGACCTCTTACTGTACAAACAATAATGTCAGTTTAGTCTCACACTGAGCTTCAGTGACAGGAGATGCACTAACACTGTTTGACCACCAGGTGGTGCTGTTGTCCGCAACTCTGGACTCCTGATACAGTTTCAAAATGGTCATGTGCTGTAAAATGCATCTTAATTGATCCCAGTGGGGAAACAGTGTATAAACAAAAAGGTCTATCCAAGGTGGAACAATACAAGTTAAGTTACTTTAATAAAGCAATGTATGGGATATAGTAAGAACATGTGTCGGAAGATTATGTGTGAGTCTAATGTTTACTGTGAGTTTTAAAGCAGCTAAACCTGCTTTCTACCTTAGTCTCGCCCTGCTGATGTTACAGCCGCATGGTGGATTTGACGGGTTAATTAAATGAACGCCTCCATGTTGTTGCAAAGACACGTCGCCTTCTTCCACTGTTTTGATGTGATGTAAAAAACAAAACGGGAACACACGAATACCGGAAGGGATTGTGTAATCTTACTAGATTATGACGATCACGTGCACACGCAGACTGCAGAGATTATGTGTTCATGCTACATGATGACAAGGCAGTCTTTCCCCTGGTTACCATGGAAACTGTCTCTACCTTCACCAGTGTTGTCTTGAGAACAGTTCGACCTACTTCTGGAATAGGTGTGTGTGTGTGCGTGCATGTGTGTGTGTGTGTGTGTGTGTGTGTGTGTGTGTGTGTGTGTGTGTGTTTCACATGAAGAGATAACGTGATGCAGTATCCCCAAGAGGTTTTACTGTGTGTGTGCATCAGGCACTTATTGGAGTTGAAACATTTGGATAATAACGTGTGTGTGTGTGTGTGTGTGTGTATCAGATGAGCAGGAGACGTCAGGCAGCATCATCTACACAGTGGAGCTGAAGAGGTACGGAGGCCCTCTGGGTATCACCATCTCAGGCACCGAGGAGCCCTTTGACCCAATCACTATATCAGGCCTGACCAAGAGAGGCCTGGCCGAGAGGTACATGCTCACACACACACACACACACACACAGACACACACACACACACACAGACACACACACACACACACACACACACACACACACAAACACAGTTACCAGTTAGAGTTTTGGTGCTTTAGGAAAAACACTGCAGCTTGAGATTTTTGTTCTTTTTTCACATATTTCAATATTGCTTCAGTGTAAAAGCCAACGAATACAAAATAAAATACAATAAGACTACAAAAAACTGCTTCTGTAATATACAGTATATGGTCATTTGATCTGGTACCATGTGACGTCTTTGGCAATAGCACTAACTAACACTGTCGTCATCCGTCTCCATTTAAAACTCATTCTCACTGTTAAACAAATGTGAATCAATAAAGTTCTGCCTCAATGGATGATAAACATGTTTTTGCGGTTTGAAATCAAAACATGTGCTTTTTATATTCGTGTGCCTCGTCGTCATTCACAGCATCAAACATACCAATAACTTCACTACAACACTTTGATTATCTCCAGCATTGGTGATGAACCAGAATGTGTCTTAATTCACTGACAGTCTAAGTCTGCATCTTACACAACATGAAACGACTCACCTGCAGCTCCACTGTGCGTGCACAAGATGTCATGTGAGTGTACACAATGTTCTTTTGCTTTGACTGCCAAAAAGGAACACTGTCAAATCGCACAAACAAAGTTTTACTTTATTCAATTTAGTCGCATCTTTCCACAGTATCCTGTTTCACTGTGTCATCTCATTATCTGGTAGTTTTCACATTTACGGCATATTTTCTTCGAACTCAAAGGCTTTTTTGTAAGCTGTATAGCTACATTTAACTGTGTATTTATTCATTTGTTTAATCTAGAAAAGCATGTCTGTATAAAGCCACATAGTGCGCGACCAACTGGGGTTCCCAAAAACAAAATTGTAATTAAATTTGGTCACGTATTCTAAGAAGTCTGTTCCACAGAGCATTGTTAGATAAACCCAATAGTTGCTTTGAAATACAAATCAAAGGCGTATCCAAACAGACACAGGTATTTATGAACACAGTGTTTTTCCTTCTTTGTTCTTGATAGAATAAAAACTATAATTATTTTATTATTATTTATTATTATTGGCAAAGATGCTGTCGAAACAGGTGGGTTTTCAGTCTGCAACGGAAGGTGTGAAGTCTGCTGTGCTGACATCAATGGAGAGCTCGTTCCACCATTTTGGAGCCAGGATAGCAAACAAGCCGTTTTGTTTGAGGGGAATCTGAGTCCCACTCGCAGTGAGGGAGCAGCGAGCCGATTGACTGATGCAGAGCAAAGTGAGCGAGCTGGGCTGTATAGTTTTACCATGGCCTGGATGTAGGAAGGGCCTGATCCATTCACAGCACGGTCGACCAGCACGAAAGTCTGGAAGCAGATTTGGGCCGCCACTGGTAGCCAGTGAAGGGAGCGGAGGAGCGGTGTAGTTTGGGTTAAAGACCAGTCAGGCTGCTGCATTCTGGATGAGCTGTAGAGGTTGGAATGCACATGAAGGTAGTCCAGCCAGTAGGGAGTTGCAGTAGTCAGTGAGATGACAAGAGTCAGAACCTGCGTCGCCCTCTGAGACAGTAGGAGATGTATCCTCCTGATATTTTTTCCATAATTGCACTAAATGTCGCCTCATTAGTGACGCCTTGCAAAATTGATACCGGTGCACACTCTACCAGCCAAAGACTAAGCTTTCCCTGTCTACACGTCACTATAGACATTAGACTTCATAGACTGCCCAGACAGTGAGATCAGGGCAGAAGACAGAATCAAGTTATATTGCCTTATTTAGGCCTCCCAAGCTGTGCGGTAAAAACCTTATTAGGAGAAATAACAGAAGACGCCTTGGGCAATAAATAGAGGGATTCCCCACCAGCAGCTGAGTGTGCAGGAGGTGCCATGTGAGAGATAAGATAATGATGAGTTAATGAGAAACATGAAGCGGTGGAGTAATAGGATGGTAGCTAGTGTCCACAGCAACTGAACAGTATATGGCACAATGGTTTCCCTGAGTCATAGACATCCACTGGTTAATTCAGCTTATATCCAGTCCACCACACAACACGTATTTCACAGTAAAATGTCAGTTTTTATAACTGGCTCACACTTTATTCCACTAAATCACACCAATGGAGGCAGCTTACCACTTACCCTGCCACACTTGCATACACACAAACTCTGTGACCCCGTTTATTTGAGTTTGTGATGTAATTGTTCTATTTCCTGACCTAAACAGTTGTCGATAAAGCACTTTAACTCAGACTTGTTGGCTAAAAGCACTCTATAAATACACTTGGCTCAGCGTGAAATGGAAGTGCAGGAATACATCAACATGTCTGCTTCTGTGTGGCTCATGGAAAACGTTCACACCAACCCAGTTTTTCTTTGAGCTCATTGTGAGCTTTGATTTTGTTAAATCAGCTTAGGTAACTAGAAATGTAAGATATAAATCCAGAAAATATTCTCAGAAATACAAATCTTTCTGGCTTTAATCCCATGTGCATATATACAGTATATATATATATACAGTATATATATATATATATATATATATATATATATATATATATATATATATATATATATATATATATATAGTATGTTTTAAGCATGTACATGTGATATGTGAGTCCATGAGCGTGTGTGAGATGCGCTTATCACATTTCACACCAGGTTTCATACAGTGGCCAGTGATAGTGGGATTAAAGGGAGCTGGTAATATTCATTACAGAGTCACCTTGTTGTGACCTTAAGTATTTGCAGTATTTTTTCTTTCTCTACAATTTCAAAAGGGCAAATTCCAAAATGCAGAATGTGTCTGCTTGTTTACTTTTGTTATCCCACTTGGAGCTAATATATACCAGTAGCGTAGTTAACTTTGTCTTATCTTAAGCTAATGTCTCATAGTAACCTTTTCATGTGTGTGTAGCATAATTTTGCATTACTTTGCATGCCTCTGGGTTTGTCCTCTTACCCATGTGTGAATGTGTGATGTTTTAATGTGTGTCCAGGACAGGAGCTATTCATGTAGGTGATCGGATCCTGGCTATCAACAGCGTCAGTTTGAAAGGCAAGCCCCTGAGTGAAGCTATCCACCTGCTGCAGATGGCTGGAGAGACGGTCACCCTCAAGATAAAAAAGCAGCTTGACAGTAAGTATGAATTATTAATTATACTATTCATTGTAACATTGACCAATAAAGTTGGGATGAAACAAAATGGAACTTATTTAGTTAAATTCTGCATCAAGCGTCTGACCTGAAGACAGTGTGTCATTACTAAATGCTTGTAGTCGGTTTAGAAAATGGGAAAATATTATTTCATATTTTTCAACATTTGCCTTGTTGTTGTTGTTGTTGTTGTTGTTTGGTGATGCTTTTATTGGATTAACCTTATTCCCACTTGTTCTATCCAAGATGTAGAGGACAGCAAGGCAGCAGAGGCAGAGGACACAACAGAGAATGAAGTCAGTGACCCCGAGGAGGATGATTTGACGGACAGCCAACAGACCAATAAGCTTTCAGAGCTTTACTCCACAACCATACCCAGCGTAGACTCTGCCATGGAGTCATGGGATGGCTCAGGGATGGACGCCGGCTATGGCAGCCAGGGTAAACTTTAGATTAACACATGTAGATGGTGAAAATGGTTTTACAGTTTTACATATTTACATATTTACAGTAGCTCTTGAAAAAGTTTGTTGGGACATAATAAATTGCAGTAATAACAATAAACTCTTGTAGTTTCTACACCATTTGTGTTTGCAAATGGTTTTACTTATAATCCATAAATGAGCACTTCAAATAGTTTGTTCACTCCTTCTGCAGGTACTTACAACCACCAGGCAGCTGGTATCGCCCTCCACCCCCATGAGTGGCGTAGTGCCAAGCAGCAGCGCAGCACCACACCTCCTCCTGGACGCCGGAAGAACTACCCTTTCAGTGACGGAGGCTTCAGTGAGGATGAATGGGACAAACCACCTGGGTAGGACTGAACTAAGTTTTATCTTTTTAACTACCAATCAGGTATCCCTTGTACTTTTGTTGACCATTTTTGACTGCATGGTAAAGCAATTTTAGATCTGTTCGTTCAATCCCAGCAGAATATTCGTTCATTCTTGTGCAGCATGAAAATGTAATGGCCAATGAGTTAAATGTGTCGAATCCATCACATTGAAAATTAAGTTTGCATTGATTTTTGCTGATTTTTTTAAAGAAAGTAATCGACAGAATAATCAACAATGAAAATATTTGCTAGTTGCATAGTTAGCTGTAATCTAAAGATTAAGTAAATTGGCTACAATTTACAGAAATACTGGTATGGTCCTTTTAAGCACTTTAGCTCTAATAGATCTCTGAAATGACTATATTTTGAAACTAACAATTATTTCCTGATCAAATAATCCATTGATTGTGTTTCATATTAATCAATGTATTGTTTAGTCCATTAAATAGTAAAACATAAAAAGGGGGCTAGCATAATTTCACACAGTGGTTGTGGTGGAGTGGACATTGAGTTTATGTTGAGTCATGGGGGCCAGTGAGACTGAATGAGTAGTATGTGTGTGTTTGTGTCTCTGTGTGTACAGTCAGGAGTCAGGAGGTTAAGCCTTGTGAGGATAGCAACATTCGCTGGGGTTATATAACACTAATGGGGGTAGAGAGATGGAGAGGACAGATGAGGCAAGAAAAATATCAGCTGCACAGTGAAAGTGAATTAATCTTGTCAGCCGAGGACATTCAGTGTTAAAAGATTACTCATGTTGCATTTAACCAGAACAAATAGCCGTGACCTGTACTGACACTGCTCTGTCTTCACATCGGCTTTGCTGATGATGCCACTCCGTTCATTTCTGCCTTGATGTGCAGACTCAATTCCACAGTACATTACAATGACTCTTGATTGGTCAGGTTAGCTTACAGTTTTAAGGTACATAAAAGTTTCATGTTTTAGAGAAAAAGCAGTTTACCAAGAGGCCGATCTACGAAGATTCAACCCAAAAATGTTCGTCCACACATTTATGTCGATTTTGTTTATTGGCTTTTTACCAGCAAGTAACCAGTGACTCTGCCGCTAACTTGTTTTCAAATCAGCTTCCTTTAATTCATTTGTGTTTCTGTGTGTGACAGATTTATTGGCCAACAACCAGACGGTATTCTGTTGGACCCCGATGACAGTTTCTGGTGTCAGGCGCTTGAGGACCTGGAGACCTGCGGCCAATCAGAGCTACTCAGAGAGATAGAGGTCAGTTAGCATGCAAGCATCCACCTCCAAACTAAACTCATAAAGTCATTAGCATTCTTTATAACTCCAAAGCCACAAACAAATGAACTGTTGGTAAAAATGGCCTGTTAGCATTAGCATCAAACATGGATACAACTCTTACCCATTTATATACAAAGGCAAATTGAAGCTGGATGTATATTTGATGAAGGGGTTAATGGCGGTCCCATGTCGAATTTCACCCGTTGGTAACATCCCCACAGAATTACATAGATGGATGATGTAGGCTACTGGCTTTTTTGCCATCAGTATAACTCACAAATTAACGGTTATAGCTGACGTTTAAGTGTGTATGTTTTGCTGTATGCAGGCATCCATCATGACGGGAACAGCTATCAGTCTGGGTGTCGAAGGTGTCAACAAGCCTCCAGCTGAGACCATCCTGAGCCACAGCAGGATGAGCCCACTGCGGAGAAATTCACTCCTGCACCATGGAAACCTGCTCCACCAGGGTACACACCTCCACCAGGGCTCCCATCTGCACGAACAGGCCCACCTGCATGAAGAGGCCCAACTCCACCAAGGTAATTGAAATGCAGATGTGACAGAGCCAAGAATGGTCGTCTTCCCATCTTATAATATCGGACTGACGAAAGAAAGTAACTCCAAAATCTTGTACAACGTTTCTCAAATTTTACAAACAAACATGTTGCTGAAATACTGTTTTATTCTAATTTAAAAACCAACCCTTTCAATCCACCCAGATGTGCACCTGCTCCAGGAGGCCCATTTCAACCATGAGGCCCACCTGCACCATGAGGTCCACCTGCACCAGGCGGCCCACATTCACCAAGATAACCAATCCTCTCTTCTGCACCATGAGCCCAAGTCAAAGGCCTCATTGAGAGTGTCAGAAAGGACGTGGGAGTCTCGTCGGATCAAAGAGGAGATGCAGGGGATTTTGTCCCCAACGCCTTTGGAGCTGCATAAAGTGAGTTCTGAAGACTATCAGGATGTGATGTCTGTTCTGGGTTAAAACCTGGATTATAAATGATCGGATTAGGTAAAGTGTGGGCTTCAGTGCAGGGTAAAGAACAACAACAAGAACATCCATCCATCATCTACCGCTTATCCGGGGTCAGGTCGCGGGGGCAGCAGCTCCAGTAGTGAACCCCAAACTTCCCTTCTCCATGCCACATCCTCCAGCTCCGACTGGGGGATCCCAAG
Organism: Cottoperca gobio; assembly: GCF_900634415.1. Taxonomy (NCBI): domain Eukaryota; kingdom Metazoa; phylum Chordata; class Actinopteri; order Perciformes; family Bovichtidae; genus Cottoperca; species Cottoperca gobio. The sequence goes on from NC_041359.1 coordinate 27,046,206, forward strand.
GCGTTCCCAGGCCAGTGAGGAGATATAATCTCTCCACCGAGTCCTGGGTTTTCCCCGGGGTCTCCTCCCAGCTTGCCTGGAACACCTCCCTAGGGAGGCGCCCAGGTGGCATCCTTACTAGATGCCCAAACCACCTCAACTGGCTCCTTTCAACACAAAGGAGCCAACTCTCGTAGATGGCTGAGCTTTGAACCCTATCTCTAAGGGAGACGCCACCCGCCTGAGAAAACACATTTTGGCCGCTTATACCCGCGATCTCGTTATTTCGGTCATTACCCAGCCTTCATGACATTAGGTGAGGGTAGGAACGAAGATCGACCGGTAGATCGAGAGCTTTGCCTTCTGGCTCAGCTCTACAAGTACAGGTGTTAATTAATAACACTAACCAACAATCAGAGGAATCTGACACCAAAGCATCTAAATAAAAGTCAGCCATCATTAGTTTTGAAATGTATTTTTACCTGTGATTTTGTACTGTCACATGTCAACAAGCCTTCTGTATAAATGGCAGACTCATTTTGGATTAGGTCATTTTATTACATTATGAAATTAATTTACAACTTTGAGTTTGTTCAAGTTTAAAAAGTCATAACAATTACCTTTTTACAAGTTTGTGCAAATTTGTTTTACTTATTATGTAATATAGTAAAGAATGTACAGTGAAGTGGCCAACCCCCCTTTGGCAACAGCTATGCTAGTGGTTTCATGTCCTCACTCTCTTGTGGATTTACAATTATGATCGTATACAAGGTTCTGTTACAGCCCAGAGATAAAATGAGAAACACATTTGTTTTCCATAGGGAGAAAATACATTAACGTCAGCTAAATCTGTTTTTACTGATGGACTCATTGGCCATCAGCCAAATTGTTACAGTCTCTAAATGGTGTCTCATTAAAAGAGCATACAATATTCATACATCACATAATACTGCCTTTTTGTGTTAATCCATAGATGTTAGCAACACATCTGGCATGCATTTATCCTGCAACCACACAGTATTGAGAAGTGGTCATTTGTTAGAGTGGCCTGTCAAGCATTTATCCTGCTTCAGTAAAGTATGTAGCATTGGTGAATACTGTACTTTGTTAAATCTGTTCATACGAATCACATATGTGAAGAGAACAATACAGAAACCTCACAGTCCATTTTAGGTATTTGCTCAAATTTCGAGAAAAAGGAATATGTTCGTCAATGTTCTTTAAAAAGGAATAAAGTCTCAATAATTGGTTGAATATCCAAACTTAAGTTTAGATTCCCTTCAAAGGGCCCTGACACACCTGTATTGTTTCGGGCGTGTACTCGGCTTTGCTCTAAATCAGCCACTGCTTACCATTAAACTGGGATTGCTCCAAACTGTGTTCAAAGATTAAATTTTACCAGAACAACCTTACATCCTTGTGTCGCCTCCTCTAGGTAACGGTAGTAAAGGACCCGGAGATCGACGACTTTGGCTTCAGCGTGTCAGACGGCTTCTTGGAGAAAGGAGTTTACGTCAACATGATCAGACCTGACGGGCCAGCCGACCGGGCCGGGCTTAAACCCTACGACAGGATCCTGCAGGTAATGTCCATTTAATATCATCCATTTTTGGACAACAGCGTAGAGCTCGAAGCTCTTTTATACATATGTTATGACAAGGCAGCTGGAAAAGGTTTATGACTTAACAGTGGCATGTTCTTGAGAGGTTAGGTTAGTCATCCAAACTCTGTTTAATTGTTTCATTTGCTAATGGCAAAAGGATCTCCATATAAGCAAGAAGTGAAGATGACAAAGGAAAAAAAACATCTGTTCATATCTGTTGGTCTGACTTTTCAGACATTTACTCAAATACCAAATTATCTTTGTGTTGGCCCCCTAAAATAAGGGTATTTTGTATACAAATTAAACTCAAATTAATACTCAAATTCACAATTTTAACAAAGTTGTTTATGTCAATGTGAAAGAGATCTAGAAAGAGTGCAGAAACACGACAAAAATAAGTTGCAATCAGGAATTATCCTTTAACCTTAAGCATTCTTTGTTAGCTAGTTAACCAACAGCAGTGCCATTTACCAAAACAGCCATTGTCTGTGTCTCTCCGTCCACGTCCAGGTGAACCACGTGAGGACCAGAGACTTTGACTGCTGCCTGGCGGTGCCTCTGATCACAGAGGCTGGGGACAGACTGGAGCTGGTCATCAGTCGCAACCCACTGGCAAATGACGACGACGACACAGAGGACAATAACAACACTTTCGACCACCCGCTAGACCTGTAACACACACACACACACACACACACACACACACACACACACACACACACACACACACACACACACACACACACACACACACACACACACACACACACAAAAACACAGACAGATGTATCTCTAGACATACACACCACATGCATTCACTCTGCCACACACAGGCAGCAGACATACTATAACTGGTGATGAAGTGCAAAGTTATATCTACTGGAACTGGCCAAAACACACACACACACACACACACACACACACACACTCCACCGGCTTGCAATAATTCTATTTAAACACAGAGACTCCTTCAGGAACAAACACACACTGTGACTTGCATGCTCACACAATGGCCCCTTCCCATTCACACTCGGTTGAACTGCTGTCATACAGTATAACACTCGATGGAAGGGCTGGAGTCATGCAGAGAAACCACCAAGGACACTCTCATTAAGGCTCGCTGGGAGTCCAATGTTTTTCCAACATAAACAACCACTGACTTGGCACTTTAACCAGCCATTAACTGATTCGGACTTACGTAAAACAAATTCATAAAAACCTGCAATTTTGGTGAGGTAATTTCAGCAGTTTGTAATGCAAGGTTTATAGAAATATTTAGTGCTGGTGTTGCCAGAGGGATCTGCCTTATTACACAACTTTGCAAGGGATTTGAGGAAATCTGAGGTGAAACTGTAATGATAAAATAGAAAAACTGCCTCGCTCAGTTTGCAGATTCCATCTGTTTTAAGAAAGGCTATAAACACTCACTAGGAGATTGAAACAACAGTTTATACAATGTAGCCATTGTAGAAGTCCATATTGCTGCTAAGAATCTGCTCAATTCCCAAGAGTCATTTTCTGGAAAAGGTCAAGTTTAGCTCTTTTTCCAGCTTTCACATGAAGACTTCTATATTACATACCTCTGCACATCATAAGGCCAGCGATAGGACAGTGATATTATAAAAAAAAATCTAAATGTGTGCCATGATTGCAAGTTCAAGACAATGATGTCATCACAACTGCCAAACTGTTTTTTTTTTCAATCCAATCATCTCAAGGAAAAGAATGAATGGAAGGAGTTGTTTTCCTCTGCTAACGAAACATGGTTTCTTATGAAGGATTTATTAGCAAAAGCAACTTTTGCTGCAACAACTGTGCAGCTGTGTTGATGGAGATGCACTGGAGAAAATCGTGTTGCCAACAGAAGAACGTTTTCCTGCAACGTTTTGAAACATTATTTGACCCTTTTCCATTTTTCATTTCCATTTCTTCACTACTGGAAGAGTTGCAAATCTACATTGCCCAATGTGTCACTACACATTCTCACCTCAGCTCATTGTCTTCTTACAAAGTCAAAGAACAGTAGCTACTCTGTATGCATTTTAAATATTATTAGGGTTGAGGTTCACAATAATCAGAAATAACTTCTATTTATGCCATTTAAGCTGTTCTGTGCAGCACTTAATATGATACATTCTGAACCACATTAATTTTGATACATTTGCATAATTGGCATAAACGCACAGGATGAAGGAGCCTGTCACCGCATCAAAACTGTATTTTACACAGTGAGGAGCCACAGGGGGAGGTTTTGGGGATAATTACTTTGACACAAAACAGAAATAAAACAATGTTCTTCAACAACAAACAGTCAAAGCTTCAGAGTGGTAGAAGAAATGAAAGTCTGGTGGGAACATATGTACCCAACATGATTTATCTTTACAGTAAACAGACAAAATATAGGGTCCATTTGTAATTTCCACTGACATACATGAACGTTTGCCCAGACCAGTGCAGACACAACATAACTAAAGAGCCAAACATACATTACTCAGGAGCAGATTCAATTATTTTTGAAGGGTTCACATTTTCTCCTGCAAGCATTAATGCTTTACACTCCTTGTGCTAATATATAATAAATAATAATAAAACTGACAAGCATAACAAAGTATGTGTGGCGGTATTGGGTGTACATTATTCTTTGACTAGAGTCATAGACTGGAAGCTAGCTCCAACTATGCTGCCTATGCAAAGAATCTAGAGCACCAGTGTGAACAAGAAAAGTGAAAAACAAGAAACAGCCTCTTCGCTACAGGAAGCAACAGGGTTCACAAGCAATAATATAAAGTAAAACAAAACAGCAGCACCAATGTAAAACATGCTACTAATCACAACCACCACATTCTCATTGATAACTAGTTATGACAACAATTTTGAAAACTGATGTTTAAAATGCTCCACACAGCATCTTCAAATGAAATCTACAGTATAGCTCAACTATGAACACTAAAGTGTTACTGCTGTTTGGCTTTGTAGGAAAGACTGGCCCTTTTGCGGTCATGAACAAAGTTAACGGCATCATCTGCATACATAGAGATCAAATTCATCAGAATGCTGAAGATTGCGTAATATTTAGCGTCCAATTGTCATTAACAGTGCAGGTAACAGAGTTGTAATCCATGATTGAATGTCTCGCTACGAAATGCACAAATTGGAATTTTTAAATCAAAGAACTATATAATTTCTGCCAAGCGAAATCATGTCACGCTCATCCGAGAAGTTGAAATGCTCCAACTGTCGGTGTGCCTGAAATAGCTCCAACGCTGTCAGTTAACTACAATACCCATATGCCAAACTCGAAGAAACCTGAACCATTTAATGACTTTTCTTTACTCCTTCCACCTCTCCTCACCACCTATTTTTGGTCTGTTTGGTAACACTTCTTTCACCTCCTGTCTTCATGATTTTTCTCTTATTCGTGCCAAAACTTTCTTCGCTCTTATTATCTGTGGATTACCGAAATGAGACTGGCTGTCACTCCCCTCCAACTGCACTTGGCTGAGTGTGGTTGAATTTGTCTGTGTGTGCGTGTGGCAGAGGGAAAAAGTGTATACGGGTCAGACAGTAACATTTTTATATATGTGTTCCTGTGTGTATGTATGTAAGCACAATAGAGAGAACTAATGCTGTATGAGTGTACAAAAACGTGTGAGAGACAATACATACAACTCAAAGACACACAGGAATACTACATGTGAGTGTGTGTATGTTGAAGAGAGAGGAGACAGAGAATAGCCTTTGTCCTCTGAAGGATTGGAAAGATTTTCAACAGGAACAATCACAACCTCTGTTCTCTCTCTCTCTTTTTTTTTTTAACTGTTTGCATGTCTCCCGCTCTTTCCTCACATTGTTACATAATACAGTTAGAGTCCAGCTGCCCCCTTTGAGAACACCAGTGTGTGTGAGACTGAGGGAGCCTATGTGTATATGACTCTATTGGTATGTGTGCATATGTGTGTGTCAAGGTTTATGTGTATGTACAATATACATGTGTGTTTACATTTACGTATCCAAGGATGTCCGTTTTGTTTTTCTTTTAAGCATGTATGAGATTTTGAGCATGTGTGTGTATATGTGCGCGTGTGTCAGAGAGAGAGAGAGAGAGAGAGAGAGAGAGAGAGAGAGAGAGCTAGGTGGTGTACATTTCACTGTACAGTGGTGATGTTCTTCAGGGCTGTGGGCCGTTCCGAACCCGGACGAGACTGAAAACAGTATAAACTCAGTTTTTGTGAGCGAGCCGGAGAAAGACAACATTTTCATAAATAACTAAAAAAGGGTAATTTACTTTTTTTCCATGCACTTACTACAAAAAAAGAAGCACACTGTTGAATACCATGCACTGTAAGTATTCTCATTTACAATGGAACAAACTTGTCAGAGTGTTTTTTTACGCAATGTCAAGTGGACAAAAAAATACAAAGTTTTGTAAAGCAACAAAAAAATGAAAAATGCTGAGAAAAGCCTTTCAAACTGTTCTGTTGGTTTTATGTATGTATGTATGTACGTATGTGTGGTCATCCATACTCCCTATGCATTTCTGGGTCAAAGGTCAGTTTAAAGCCCAATCCGGAAATCGTACCAAAAGTGTGAAGGATGAGTGAAGTATATAAGAAAAATATAAAACTTAACACAGTTGTATAATGCAATAAATTAAACATTTGCTGTTAATTGGTTGAAAATGTAAAAGTGACAAAACATTAAATTACTGTGACTATGTAGGACTGATACTGCAATCCTTTAGAATGAAAATGACAAAGTTATTGAGACACTAATCTATTTAGTTTAGGCGGGAGAATATGTCGCAATGTCATGACTATTTTATAATAGTATACTGTGTAGCTTACACTTGCCTGTTGTCATTATCCCTGATCCCGTTTAAAGGATGTCATTATATATAATAATATATATAATCTAACATTTATTACATCTGCAGAAAGGCACTTTCAAATGCCTGCCATTCTGTACTGCCTCCTTAAACACACACACAATACATTGTGTTTTTTATGGTTCATCTTAACCTCAAGCTTAAAAAGAACCCAGTGTCTGACCAACAGGATGCTAGCTCAAATCCCTTGGCCAGTAGGCTATGTGTGTTTCTTTATACAAATTACTGTTGGAGATGGAGCACATGTTGGAGTTTCTACTGCATGATTTGTTAATGTGCAATGCAAGCCAGTCATTTGTTTAGTGTTTTAATGTGGAGATACGCAGAAAAAAAAAAAATCACTGCTTGCTGTTTTTGTCAAGTAACACCTTTCTGTTTCGGTTCTCAGCTGCTAGCTAACAGTATGTGTGTAACATCGCCGTACACAACCATATGTAGCAGAATTCGGACATGGCTTCTGTATTTGACTTATAATAATATAATAATTGATCATTTGATTAGATCTAGCATTTAAAAAAAACACAGTAACATAACTATACTAGCTAACTATAGTGTCTTGTCAGCTAACCATAAGTTTAACTTCCAACCCATATACGTTTAGCTATATTATAGCTATGGCACTTAGTTAGCTAACTATAACCATTAGCTTTCGGCCCAGACAAGCATAGTTAATTCACTAACTATTGTAGGCCTATCTGTTCAGCTAACTGATAGCCTACCACCCCAAAAACTATAGCAAACAATTGATAGGCTATGTGTTAGCTAAATATTATTATTGTCTAGATATCGGCCATATTTCCGTTATTTCCCATCATCATTGTTAATGATTATTAAAGGCATTAAAACATTTTTTTAAAAGGGCTGGTATAATCATAGTATTTCCTCTGGCTACAAGAGTGAGATAACTAGCTAACTATAGGCCTATTGTCTTGTCAGCTAACCATTAGCTTAACTTCCAACCCAGATACGTTTAGCTATAGCCTATTATAACTATAGCACTTAGTTAGCTAACTATAACCATTAGCTTTCGGCCCAGAAAAATATAGTTAACGTAGCCTACTAACTATATTATCTGTTTAGCTAATAGCATTCTGCCCAGAGAACTACAGTTAAGTAGCTAACCACAATGACCCACCAGTCTTCTTATTACCGTAAACATGTGTACAAACGTATTGACTGTGGCTGTGACTCTACGAAGGGGAAATAATATCAAAATAATATAAATTCCAAACAAGCACATTTCAGTGTGTCATATGATGTCTTGGTCATGAGTGTGTCTCCAATTTTTACTTAGAAGTTTGCATAGAAGTTATTGGATTCATGCAAACCTGTAACATTTGAATTAGATTTATGACTTTCTTTTAACATTACATTTATTTTATTTTTATAAAGATGTGTTGACAAGTGGCATCAAAGCTTAATACGATTCCGGATTGGGTCATTAATAATGTATGCGTTGATATTGTGTATTTTTTTCAAATTGTGTAAAGTTCTATTCTATGTAATATAGTATTTTTCTATGACAATATTACTCTTCCGAAACATGGGAGAAAATACAAAATAAGAATTATCAAAGGGAAAATAAAATGTATAACTTTGTTGTTGTCGTTTTTTTTGTTTTTTGTTTTCTATGAAACAAAGAGTGTACTGCTATACTTCTCTTTTCGAGAAGAACATGAGAAAAGATCCGAAGTAAGAACAATAAAAAATGTCTAATTTTATGTTGGGTGACTAGTCTGTCGTTATTGTGTTGTGTCTTTAATGTAAACCAAATACTTTAGTGTTAATACTGCACGGCCATGTGTGTGACTGATACTCACACGTTTCTTACATGCACACTGTATGCACATGTTTTCCATCCACAATTCAGGAATCTGAATAATTTATCAACTAAAGGAACCTGGTTTTGATATGTGTTCCTTTCCTATTAAAGTGAGTGACGTGAAGGTAATACTTCTTAGTAAAGGCACAAACTATTGGAGTATGACTCTTAAATCTTAACATTGCAAGTGTCTATTAGTTACAGCTGCATGCTGCATACACTTGCAAACACCAACATGCTCAAGGAACTTTATGCAAAATTGTATAGTTCCTGAACACGCCGTGTGAAGGAGGAATGTTGGGTAAGGGCCAATATATACACATTTATATGTGTATAATGTACTGTGTGTATCTTAATCAAATTGTTGCGTCTGTGTGTGGGTGTTTAAGTGGAAAAGAGTGTGTTCTCCATCCATCCTTCGTCCACTGCTTATCCGGGATCGGGTCGCGGGGGCAGCAGCTCCAGTAAGGAACCCCAATCTTCCCTTCTCCGGGCCACATCCTCCAGCTCCGACTGGGGGATCCTGAGGCGTTCCCAGTGAGGAGATATAATCTCTCCACCGAGTCCTGGGTCTTCCCCGGGGTCTCCTCCCAGCTGGACGTGCCTGGAACACCTCCCTAGGGAGGCGCCCAGGTGGCATCCTTACTAGATGCCCGAACCACCTCAACTGGCTCCTTTCAACATAAAGGAGCAGCGGCTCTACTCCGAGTCTCTCACGGATGGCTGAGCTTCTCACCCTATCTCTAAGGGAGACGCCAGCCACCCGTCTGAGAAAACCCAATTCGGCCGCTTGTACCCGTGATCTCGTTCTTTCGGTCATGACTCAGCCTTCATGACCATAGGTGAGGGTAGGAACGAAGATCGACCGGTATATTGAGAGCTTTGCCTTCTGGCTCAGCTCTCTTTTCGTCACAACGGTGCGGTAAAGTGACTGTAATACCGCCCCCGCTGCTCCGATTCTCCGGCCAATCTCTCGCTCCATTGTCCCCTCACTCACGAACAAGACCCCGAGGTACTTGAACTCCTTCACTTGGGGTAATGGCTCATTCCCTACCCGGAGTAGGCAATCCACCGGTTTCCTGCTGAGAGCCATGGCCTCAGATTTGGAGGTGCTGATCCTCATCCCAACCGCTGCACACTCGGCTGCGAACCGATCCAGTGACTGTTGAAGGTCACAGACCGATGATGCCATAAGGACCACATCATCTGCAAAGAGCAGCGATGAGATCCTCAAGTCACCGAACTGCAACCCCTCTCCTCCACGACTACGCCTCGATATCCTATCCATGAAAATCACGAACAGGATTGGTGATAAAGCGCAGCCCTGGCGGAGGCCACCATTCACGGGAAACGAGTCCGACTTACTGCCGAGTATCCGGACACAACTCTCACTTTGGGCGTACAGGGATTGGATGGCCCTCAAAAGTGACCCCCTCACCCCATACTCCCGCAGCACCTCCCACAGTATCACCCGGGGGACCCGGTCATACGCCTTCTCCAGATCCACAAAACACATGTAGACCGGATGGGCGTACTCCCAGGCCCCCTCCAGGATCCTTGCGAGAGTAAAGAGTTGGTCTGTTGTTCCACGACCAGGACGGAATCCGCATTGTTCCTCTTCAATCAGAGGTTCGACTACCGGCCGAACCCTCCTTTCCAGTACCTTGGAGTAGACTTTACCAGGGAGGCTGAGAAGTGTGATACCCCTGTAGTTGGCACACACTCTCTGGTCCCCCTTTTTAAATAGGGGAACCACCACCCCGGTCTGCCAACCCCGAGGCACTGTCTCAGACTTCCACGCAATGTTGACGAGGCGTGTCAACCAAGACAGCCCCTCAACACCCAAAACCTTCAGCATTTCTGGACGGATCTCATCAACCCCTGCGGCTTTGCCACTGTGGAGTTGTTTGACTACCTCAGTGACTTCCATCAGGGAAATTTGAAGATGATCCCCCATCAGCTTCCAGCTCTACCTCAACCATAGAGGGCGTGTTAGTCGGATTCAGGAGTTCATCAAAGTGCTCCTTCCAGCGGCCGATAACCTTCTCAGTTGAAGTCAGCAGGGTCCCACCCTTGCTGTACACAGCTTGGATGGTTCTTCACTTCCCCCTCCTGAGGTGCCGGATGGTTTTCCAGAAGCACCTTGGTGCCGACCGAAAGTCCTTCTCCATAGCTTCTCCGAACTTCTCCCACACCCGCTGCTTTGCCTCTGACACGGCAGAAGCTGCCGCCCTTCTAGTCCTTTGATACCCTGCAACTGTTTCCGGAGTCCTCCCGGATAACATAACCCGGAAGGACTCCTTCTTCAGTCGGACGGCTTCCCTGACCACCGGGGTCCACCACGGTGTTCGAGGGTTACCGCCCCTTGAGGCACCTAAGACCTTGAGACCACAGCTCATCACCACAGCTTCAGCAATAGAGGTTTTGAACATCGCCCACTCAGGTTCAATGCCCCCAACCTCCACAGGGATGACTGAAAAGCTCCACCGGAGGTGTGAGTTAAAGATCCCCAGGACAGGAGCTTCCTCCAGACGTTCCCAGTTCACCTGCACTACCCGTTTGGGTTTACCAGGTCTGTCCAGAGTCTTCCCCCACCCCTTGATCCAACTCACCACCAGATGGTGATCAGTCGAAAGCTCCGCCCCTCTCTTCACCCGAGTGTCCAAAACATGCGGCCTCAGATCAGATGATTACGATTACGAAATCGATCATTGACCTTTGGCCTAGGGTGCTCTGGTACCACGTGCACTTATGAGCATCCTTATGTTCGAACATGGTGTTTGTTATGGCCATTCCATGACTAGCACAGAAGTCCAACAACAAACAACCGTTCGGGTTTAGATCAGGGAGGCCCTTCCTCCCAATCACGCCTCTCCAGGTGTCTCCATCGTTTCCCACGTGTGCGTTGAAGTCTCCCAGAAAGACTACGGAGTCCCCTACTGGAGCCCCCTGCAGGGTTCCATTCAGGGTCTCCAAGAAGGCCGAATACTCAGAACTGCGGTTTGGGGCATAGGCACAAACAACAGTTAGAGTTTTCCCCCCCATAACCCGAAGGCGTAGGGAGGCGACCCTCTCGTCCACCGGGATAAACTTCAACGTAGCGGCGCTCAGCCGGGGGCTAGTGAGTATCCCCACCCCGGCCCGACGCCTCACACCTTGTGCAACTCCGGAGAAGAATAGAGTCCAACCCCTATCCAGGAGTACGGTTCCAGAGCCAAGACTGTGCGTGGAGGTAAGCCCCACCAGATCCAACTGGTAGCGATCCATCTCCCACACTAGTTCCGGCTCCTTCCCCCACAGAGAGGTGACGTTCCACGTCCCCAGAGCCAGCCTCTGCTGCCCGGGTCTGGCCCGTCGAGGTCCCTGACTATCACTGCCACCCGTGTGACAGCGCACCCGACCCCAGCGGTTTTTCCCATGAGTGGTGGGCCCACAGGATGGATGGATGGGAGGCACCACGTAGCTTCTTCGGGCTGTGCCCGACCGGGCTCCGTGGCAAACCCGGCCACCAGGCGCTCGCTGTCGGGCCCTCCCTCTGGGCCTGGCTCCAGACGGGGGTCCCGGGCTTCCTCCGGGCAGGGTCTCTCCTTTCCTTTCCCTTTCTTTCATGAAGTCGTTTTTGAACCATTCTTAGTCTGGCCCCTCACCTGAGACCAATTTGCCTTGGGAGACCCTACCAGGAGCACTAGGCTCCAGACAACACAGCTCTCAGGTTCATAGGGACACACAAACCTCTCCACCACGATAAGGTGATGGTTCCCAGAGAGTGTGTTCTAATGTAAGTATTTCAGCCTCAATGTATGTATTTGTTCTTCTGTCCACTTTTTTTTCCTACCAGTCTGTTAAATAAAATGATTAATTTTATGTGTAGCCTATATATACTGTTCTGTACATTCTGCTGACTTAATGATCCCCAAGAGTTTACTGTTACATAACCGGATCAACAGACACACACACACACACACACACACACACACACACACACACACACACACACACACACACACACACACTGACACACACTCACAAGAGCAACAGTAACATGTGAAAAAGAAGTTAAAGTTCTAAGGGCCCACTATATATGTACATTTACACACACAAACTCACACACAAGTATTCACACTTCCACCAAGCAGTTCCACTAATGTGCAAACAAACAAGCCAACCTTGAAACAGATAAAGATGCCTCTGGCATGTACTACAAGTCTTCATCATCACCAGCAGGAGCACATGCTCTAAACTAGTAAAGGCATTTTAACTACATGCTGGGCTCAGTGTGAGCATGCCTGCAGTGAGCCCAGAGGCTTCCCTCATTATGGAGTGGTGGAAAGTAACTGAAGCTGTGGAAATACCTGAAAATCAGCTGAAACCTAACCTCAAACTTGTTTTTGACATTTTTACTGCGTACTAAACTATGGCTTTTTAGTTGTAAAACACTGACTGTTTTATGACATTTTTATGAAACATAATCTGACATTTTTTATTATACACTTTACTACGACCTTTTATTTGTATTGCATACTATTCTCTTGACATACTATAATATGACTTTATATATGACAGTTAGTATGGCATATATACTATACTATCAATTGTATATAACATTGTTATATGCAAACAATACTATGACTGTGTAAATATAATTATTGCATACTATAGCATGACTGTTTCATGGAATACTATATTTTATATATACTAAGACTTTTTTATGACATAATATACTAAGACTTTATTATGACATACTATACTAAGACTTTATTATGACATAATATACTATGACTTTAGTATGACATACTAGGACTTTATTATGTCATACTATACTATGACTTTATTATGACATAATATACTAAGACTTTATTATGACGTACTAGGACTTTATTATGACATAATATACTAAGACTTTATTATGACATAATATACTAAGACTTTATTATGACATACTATACTAAGACTTTATTATGACATAATATAATAAGACTTTATTATGACATACTATACTATGACTTTATTATGACATACTATACTAAGACTTTATTATGATACACTATACTAAGACTTTATTATGACCTACTATACTAAGACTTTATTATGACCTACTATACTAAGACTTTATTATGACATACTATACTAAGACTTGTTTATGACATACTATACTGACTTTTCATAACATGTTTTATGACATACGTACTAAGACTTTATTATGACATAATATACTATGACTTTATTATGACATACTATACTAAGACTTTATTATGGCATGATATACTAAGACTTTATTATGACATACAATACTATGACTTTATTATGACATAATATACTAAGACTTTATTATGACATACTATACTAAGACTTTATTATGACATAATATAATAAGACTTTATTATGACATACTATACTATGACTTTATTATGACATACTATACTAAGACTTTATTATGACATAATATACTATGACTTTATTATGACATAATATACTATGACTTTATTTGACATACTAAGACTTTATTATGATACACTATACTAAGACTTTATTATGACATAATATACTAAGACTTTATTATGACATAATATACTATGACTTTATTATGACATACTATACTATGACTTTTTCATGACATACTATACTAAGACTTTTCATAACATGTTTTATGACATACGTACTAAGACTTTATTATGACATACTACACTATGACTTTATTATGACATAATATACTATCACTTTGTTATGACTTTATATGGAACATACTCTGAAATTTTTGATGATATACTTTACTACAACTTTTTATTTGTATTTATCATGACTTTTTTCAAAGCATTTTCATGGCATACTGTACCATGTCTTGTTAATGGAATTTTTCATGACATACTATAATATGACTTTTAATATGACATACTATACTATCAATTGTATATAACGTTGTTTAAATATTGTTATTGCATACTATACTTTGACTTTTTATGACATTTTCTATGACTTTTTTGATTACATACTTAACTATTATTCTTTTTTTTTGTATGTATTGCATACAATCTCATGAATATTTTTTATGACATACTATACTTTGACTTTTGTGCGAGCAGGAAGTGGACATGCCAAATGGAAGTAAACGGGGGAAATATCTGCACAAGCACATGGAAAAAAGCACATATTTGGTGTCCCTGTGGCCGGCACCAAGTAACCATAACATCCTGGGATCAAAACTGGCCATTTTTTTCACATCATCCCTCACTTGCCTTACCCTTCCATTTCCTGTTCTATTTGTGACGGTAGAAAAAAAGACGAAAGTACCGAGAAACACTCGTCTTAAAAACAAGCAGATATGTTTTTGCTTTTTGCTCTGTGCGATGGCCAAAGAACTGTCATGAAGATGAAATGGAAAAATAAATTCTCAGCAGCGAAGTCTATTCTCGGAGTTGGCAGGCGGAGAATGGAAATGTCAGCGTTGTGTTTCTTTCTCTGGAGTGCTAGTTATTTAAAGCTCAGTCTGCTGCATACAACAGCAAAATTAACATTAGGCTATTCAACATCAGTTTCAAACACCCTCAGTGTTCCTGCTGAGCAAAGGGACTGGTGAGGGCTCACATGGGAGCAATAATAATTAATTTCATGGGGGTATTTGGGTCCCATTCTCATGGGTAAAATGATAAATCAAGAAAAAATAAGGAACAAAGACTTGCAACTGGATTATACTCGACCTGAAAGAGCTTTCTGTCTTCACTGACAACTTACTGTTTGGCATAAACAGTTCTTAAATTAAATTAGTATTTTATGTAGCACTCATGTAAATACTTTCATGGGAGTCAGTTGTTTTGATTTGAGGAGGAAAAAAAATGTGACCGCAGCCATTGAGGGAAAATTACAGTCTGGGAAAATTAGCTGTGTTCAGTACCCAGCTTGTATTAATCACCAGCACGTCTGAGCCTTTGTTTCCCTGTTGTGAAACGGATGTTTGGATCAAAATATTCCGTAAACTGCAGCTGTTTACAGAGCCGCTTACTGCCATTATGTCACAACATGCAGCTAAATTTGGGAGTGGAGGGAAGTTGTTTGTACTTTAGTTCTCCTGATTTCTGTCGTAAGTTTAGGTAGTGATGATGTTTGTCTTGGTTTATTTTCGTTTTGTTACGTAAGCACGTGTTGAATTGATTTAGCTCACGTTTTGTGGGTTGTCGTGCCACCATGAAGCCAAAACTAATCCCGGGGGGCTGCCTTATATCCTCAAAGGCTGGCATGGAGAACCAATCACCAACCACCTGGGCAACCATTCAGCCAATAAAAGCAGCTCACCTGCAGCTCATCAGACAAACAGCAGGTCCACAGGAAGAACCAATACACACGGCGAACTATACACAACGTTTATATGTTAAGTTTGGGTTTTAACAGTGAATAAATTATGAATTTAATTGAAGTGTCATCTGTAGAACATTGTTTTGTTTGCGTATATTTAAAAAAGTTTTTTTGTTGTTGGATGCAGAGTGCTATCTCAAATACAGTTATAGTTCAAATTAAAGTATTGCAATTATATTTCTGAGAATCTTTACACGTCTGTCTAAAAGTCAGCATAACCTTCTGGCTGCGTAGAAATTTTTTGTCTCATCTACAGAAGCAGCACATGTACAGTAATGTGGTGTTGTGTTGCAATTAAATATATTGAAATGTCCATCCATCCATCCATCGTCCACCGCTTATCCGGGATCGGGTCGCGGGGGCAGCAGCTCCAGTAAGGAACCCCAATCTTCCCTTCTCCGGGCCACATCCTCCAGCTCCGACTGGGGGATCCTGAGGCGTTCCCAGGCCAGTGAGGAGATATAATCTCTCCACCGAGTCCTGGGTCTTCCCCGGGGTCTCCTCCCAGCTGGACGTGCCTGGAACACCTCCCTAGGGAGGCGCCCAGGTGGCATCCTTACTAGATGCCCGAACCACCTCAACTGGCTCCTTTCAACGTAAAGGAGCAGCGGCTCTACTCCGAGTCTCTCACGGATGGCTGAGCTTCTCACCCTATCTCTAAGGGAGACGCCAGCCACCCATCTGAGAAAACCCATTTCGGCCGCTTGTACCCGTGATCTCGTTCTTTCGGTCATGACCCAGCCTTCATGACCATAGGTGAGGGTAGGAACGAAGATCGACCGGTATATTGAGAGCTTTGCCTTCTGGCTCAGCTCTCTTTTCGTCACAACGGTGCGGTAAGAGTAAAGAGTTGGTCTGTTGTTCCACGACCAGGACGGAATCCGCATTGTTCCTCTTCAATCAGAGGTTCGACTACCGGCCGAACCCTCCTTTCCAGTACCTTGGAGTAGACTTTACCAGGGAGGCTGAGAAGTGTGATACCCCTGTAGTTGGCACACACTCTCTGGTCCCCCTTTTTAAATAGGGGAACCACCACCCCGGTCTGCCAACCCCTAGGCACTGTCCCAGACTTCCACGCAATGTTGACGAGGCGTGTCAACCAAGACAGCCCCTCAACACCCAAAGCCTTCAGCATTTCTGGACGGATCTCATCAACCCCTGCGGCTTTGCCACTGTGGAGTTGTTTGACTACCTCAGTGACTTCCATCAGGGAAATTGACGATGATCCCCCATCAGCTTCCAGCTCTGCCTCAACCATAGAGGGCGTGTTAGTCGGATTCAGGAGTTCCTCAAAGTGCTCCTTCCAGCGGCCGATAACCTTCTCAGTTGAAGTCAGCAGGGTCCCACCCTTGCTGTACACAGCTTGGATGGTTCTTCACTTCCCCCTCCTGAGGTGCCGGATGGTTTTCCAGAAGCACCTTGGTGCCGACCGAAAGTCCTTCTCCATAGCTTCTCCGAACTTCTCCCACACCCGCTGCTTTGCCTCTGACACGGCAGAAGCTGCCGCCCTTCTAGTCCTTCGATACCCTGCAACTGTTTCCGGAGTCCTCCCGGATAACATAACCCGGAAGGACTCCTTCTTCAGTCGGACGGCTTCCCTGACCACCGGGGTCCACCACGGTGTTCGAGGGTTACCGCCCCTTGAGGCACCTAAGACCTTGAGACCACAGCTCATCACCGCAGCTTCAGCAATAGAGGTTTTGAACATCGCCCACTCAGGTTCAATGCCCCCAACCTCCACAGGGATGGCTGAAAAGCTCCGCTGGAGGTGTGAGTTAAAGATCCCCAGGACAGGGGCTTCCTCCAGACGTTCCCAGTTCACCCGCACTACCCGTTTGGGTTTACCAGGTCTGTCCAGAGTCTTCCCCCACCCCTTGATCCAACTCACCACCAGATGGTGATCAGTCGACAGCTCCGCCCCTCTCTTCACCCGAGTGTCCAAAACATGCGGCCTCAGATCAGATGATACGATTACGAAATCGATCATTGACCTTTGGCCTAGGGTGCTCTGGTACCACGTGCACTTATGAGCATCCTTATGTTCGAACATGGTGTTTGTTATGGCCATTCCGTGACTAGCACAGAAGTCCAACAACAAACGACCGTTCGGGTTTAGATCAGGGAGGCCCTTCCTCCCAATCACGCCTCTCCAGGTGTCTCCATCGTTTCCCACGTGTGCGTTGAAGTCTCCCAGCAAGACTACGGAGTCCCCTACTGGAGCCTCCTGCAGGGCTCCATTCAGGGTCTCCAAGAAGGCCGAATACTCAGAACTGCGGTTTGGGGCATAGGCACAAACAACAGTCAGAGTTTTCCCCCCCATAACCCGAAGGCGTAGGGAGGCGACCCTCTCGTCCACCGGGATAAACTCCAACGTAGCGGCGCTCAGCCAGGGGCTAGTGAGTATCCCCACCCCGGCCCGACGCCTCACACCTTGGGCAACTCCGGAGAAGAATAGAGTCCAACCCCTATCCAGGAGTACGGTTCCAGAGCCAAGACTGTGCGTGGAGGTAAGCCCCACCAGATCCAACTGGTAGCGATCCACCTCCCGCACTAGTTCCGGCTCCTTCCCCCACAGAGAGGTGACGTTCCACGTCCCCAGAGCCAGCCTCTGCTGCCCGGGTCTGGTCCGTCGAGGTCCCTGACTATCACTGCCACCCGTGTGACAGCGCACCCGACCCCAGCGGTTTTTCCCATGAGTGGTGGGCCCACAGGATGGATAGATGGGAGGCACCATGTAGCTTCTTCGGGCTGTGCCCGACCGGGCTCCGTGGCAAACCCGGCCACCAGGCGCTCACTGTCAGGCCCTCCCTCTGGGCCCGGCTCCAGACGGGGGCCCCGGGCTTCCTCCGGGCAGGGTCTCTCCTTTCCTTTCCCTTTCTTTCATGAAGTTGTTTTTGAACCATTCTTAGTCTGGCCCCTCACCTGAGACCAATTTGCCTTGGGAGACCCTACCAGGAGCACTAGGCTCCAGACAACACAGCTCTCAGGTTCATAGGGACACACAAACCTCTCCACCACGATAAGGTGATGGTTCCCAGAGAGGATATTGAAATGTGTTTCTATTTAATCCCATTTACAGAGGAAGACCAGGGTCCAGCACTGAATTGGAGATTTTTCACCGTAAAAAGACATGTAGATTGAATCTGTTTTCATGGGTCATTCCAGAATTGGAGGACACTTTTGAAAAATGAACCTTTTATTTTATAATTTATTAATTTATGTATTTAGGAAAAACAGATAAACAAAAATCTTATTTGCATACATGTTACAGTTGTCTAAGTTCCAAAAAGCAGTTTCCAACCCCATTTGACTATTTTCACATTTAAAAAGGAGAACTGGCAGCAATGAATGAGCTTGAATGCAGCCTCCTGCGTTGGCTTGAATACCTTAAATCTTGTATTACAGGATTTGTAGGATTAGAGTTTATTATGCTGTCGAGGGGATTTAGTTACGTAAATCCCACGAGTTGGGAAATTGAACTTGAATGGAACGATCTTTGTGTGTGTAAACGTGTCAGCCGTGGATGTCCGTGTAGAAAATGTTGAGCAAGACACATAAAAACACAAGAAATCATTTTCTGAAGACAAATTTTTTATTAAGAAATAAAAAAAGTTTTACACCTTTGTAAAACCTGTTCAAACACATATTAATTCTTTCTTTTTTTTATTTCTTTTTTTTACCTAGCTTACAGGTTGGCCATAGAAATAAAAAATAAAACCTTTCAAATTCTTTTAAAAATGTTTTTTTCTTCACCAAGAATTAAAAAACATTTTATCATGTACATTCTCAAAAAGGAAGGGCTGGCATACAGTATAATGCAGGAAAGACAGAGGCATTGTCATTGGAGACCATGATCAGAATCAGTCTGGGGACAGAGGGAAGGGGAGGGTGAGCGGGACTCCATTTCCCAGAGGACTTAGCGCTGAGATTACCAGCGTTTAAGTGAAAGGAGGAAAGATGATTTTACAGCCTTTTGTGTCATCGTTAGCATCTTGTCCTCACAAATCAAAACTTGAATCAAAGCTAAAAATGCCAAACATGTAATTAGGTTAGATAATAACTATGGTTCTCTGAGTAAGGATGACATCTTTTCAAAGCTTGAAACCAAAGAACGAAGATGATCTTTGCTTTAAGGAAATTAAACCCCATTTGTCTTTCTTCGCGGTCACGCAGTCGGGGCGACGTCAATGATAAAACATATCGTGTGTCACCTCTGCACAGCCCGAAGATCACATCATCATCATCACAGAAACAGCCGAGCAGACTATGAATCCTGCAGATATGGTGTTTACATACCAGTAATGAACATGATGTAGAGCACACAGGATTTAAATAAATCATGTCATCTGTTCCTGTGTAGATGTAGTTTGGTTTTTCACTTTCTTTGATAAAGCACTAAGGTTGCAGGGTTTGGCGAAGTGGAGTTGGATTTAGAAATGTCTGAATAAGCAGAATGAAGAACTTGCATACGAGATTTTAAAAGAAAAGCCCACGTTTGATATGGTGTCATTTGTATATTTATTTGATTTACTGCTTATGTTGCTAAAGGGGGGGGCAGGCCTCCTAGAAGCACCCACAACTACTCCAAGGTATTTGTTCCATCACAAGCAAATTAGACTTACAAACCTTACAGGGTACTGGCTAGATTTTGCAGATATCGCACAACAGTGGAATGGTGAACTTTGCTGGCGGCGTGCTTTTGGAAAGCTGCCTGATTTTTTAGCAACACAGCAGTACTGAGATAAACATAGGCAAGTAGTAAGATGGTGGACTTAGTGGCAGTGTTACTGTGTTTCATACCCCTTACAAACTCACAACTTAGCAGTCTGTCACGAAAATAAAAAATAGCATTTTGTCACTTAAATTGAGTTTGATGTGACAAAAGGTTTTTGTCTCAGTGCATTTCAAACCACAAGATATTTGATGGAATAGTGGTTCAGTTTGGTTTGGTTCCACACTGCATGTTGTGGCAGCTTTTTAATTTAACTGGACCCTGAAGATTCAAATTTACTCCAAGGATTTACAGGCTGTTGTCTGACTTCAGAGGTTAGTACCATCTCTTGGAAAAATGGCAAGAAAAATAATCTACAAAGTATTGCACGTAACAAATCGTAGCTTCTTTTTTTTTTTGATTGTTTCTTTGATTGACGGTTGTACATGTTACTCCAATGACAGAAGTTCAAATACACTATATTTGGAATACAAAAGGCAAATGTGACAGACACACAATCAAAAATCAAAACAAGAAACAGCTGAATTCAATAAAAATAAAAAGATACTAATTCTTTTTTTTTTACCCTAAAAAATAGATCTTCAGAAACTTTTACATTCACCCTCAGGTGACTTTCACATTTCAACATTCGGCGGTAAAAACTTGTGCATCGCTAATGCTTCAATTCTCTAGCAAATTCATTATTTCTGATAAAAAATGGTTAGCTTAGGTTAACATAAGGTTTACATACGCTAACTGAAGGGGAGTGTAAGAAGGCAGAGAGGGACATACTGTAAATATACACAGAATAGAGGCAGAATAAACCAATAAATGACTGCATTAGTTATTATTTCTGGCCCATGCTTCCCCAGAAACCAGGATCTGAGCACGAGGGAAAGGTTTTAGTAACTTTTAAGCCATAATAAAGTGTTTTTACTCTTTGCAACACATTTTTAAAACATCGCTTTTGGATGCTATTTCTTAAAATCTTGACAATATTTAATATTTATTTCAATTTTGTGCATTTTAGAAAATTATTAATCCAGAAATGTAGACATTTCATAGATGATCCAAAGCTGAAAAATTAAAAAAGGTAAGATTTAATTTAACGGTCCATATATACTTATATGCTATAACTAATGTATTTTTACTTAACGGTTTCTGATCTTTTTTTTCCAAACCTTAGTGCAAAGATCCTTCAGGGGAATCGAGAACCAGATCTGTACAAAAGTTTTAGAATAAAATGAACCCTTGTATCTGTATTAAAATGGGAGATCTGCAATGGGAGCTTAGCTGTACAAAGAAGACTTATATAGGAAACGTTTGTTACTGTATGAAAATAGATGTCTGCTGTGGATTTGGTTTCACAAATCCCTTTTAAATGATATGAACTACTTTATTCTATTTGAAGAAAATTAAATAAAACGGACAAAAACAATAATCAAAGCTTAGATGACACACAAAATGAGGCCATGGTCTCAAGATCACTTCTGATATGATGTTGTTGGTCAAATTCCTGCAATGCATGTGTACTGTATATTTGATGTGAATGAATAGTTTATTAACATTTTTGATCTATTTTAATAAGTCTGCTTTTTGGGAGAAAAAGAAGCACTTAAAGCTAAAAGCTTAAGGGTTTCCAGAGATTCTTTTTTTAGGGACCCTGAATAACAAGATGGCAGTGTTTTGTTTTTTTTGGACTCATTTGATATGAAGTCCAAATTATACAAATAAGGTGCAATAAAAAGTCACTTTGACTCACTCCTTCTGCCTTC
The DNA here is from genome assembly GCF_900634415.1 of Cottoperca gobio. Classification (NCBI taxonomy): domain Eukaryota; kingdom Metazoa; phylum Chordata; class Actinopteri; order Perciformes; family Bovichtidae; genus Cottoperca; species Cottoperca gobio. Next base: position 27,068,328 of record NC_041359.1, read on the forward strand.
GATTGTAAATAACAGCCAGTTAAGATGTATGATGTTCCATTCTGTGTGGCAAAGAACTGATCCAATGGCCTTTTCAAGATGAACAAAAACATCAATTTTTTGATTGCTACCATTAAATGCCGGCTCATTATCGCCCACAGTCAGAAGTCAAATGTTTTGGATGCTGGGTTAATGCAGCTATAGAGATGCTCCTGTGTGGATGGTCGCTGGTGACACACACACACACACACACACACACACACACACACACACACACACACACACACACACACACACACACACACACACACACACACACGGGAAACCCCTTGTTACACAGACAACTTAAAGTGAATGCAACAGTAAATGTCATACTTCTCAGATAGTCTGCCTTCAGCTGTTAACGGCTCACAGCGACAGGATTCTGGACGTCTAAAGTTCAGGCTCTAAATGCATTAACATATGTAAAGTACAGGTTCTGGGGGTGTCAGACTTCCCAGGTTCATCTTCTCATATAGTGCCCAATTTCACAGCTTTCATTTACTATATTCGATTCAAAGTTAAATTTTACTTCTCTTCATTTTTGGTTAGGCTTAATTTGAATTCCATGCAGCATTTTTAAGAGCTTACAAAGTGTGACTTCACACAACATTTCAAGTTCTTGAATGTTGCAAATAAGGTCTTATTTACTGCAAATGAGGTCTTATTTACTGTCACTATGCAACACAACTAATTCTGATAACCCTAAATGATGATACACAACCAATTCCCGCTAACTTGTAGGGAAGTTTCAATAGTCAGGTACCGTTTACCCGCTCTTTAGAACAGTTGGAGTTCCTCATTTGAAATTAAGCTCTTCAGCTCTCATTTTAAAAAGAGACATGAAGCAACACAGTAACTGTGGAAAAACACGGGACAAAACTATGTCATTCACTGGCTCTGATTTGTCTGCAGCCAGCTGCCACATTTCACAGTGTCTGGAAAGGAGTTTGACACTCAGATGAGTCGACAGACTGACGCTGGCTGTTTTGTCACCCAACCAATAGGTTTTTTTGAGTCACTGAGTTGGTGACATGTTTCACCGTTGGCTTCATTGCCCTGTCTGGCTGAATTTATCCAATTTAAATACTGTCCCCTAGTATTTACAGGAAAAGCTATAAACCCCCAACACCTACGAACTTACAGATGGAGCCATTGTAGAATTCCCATTTTTTTTTTACTGTACATTGAACTGCTTGCTGAATGTTTGACCCACACCACCACAAGAGAAAATATTTGGGAAAATCAGTTGCATTGTTTGGTTGTTTGATGATAAAAGACAAATGTTGGCAGGACCTACGCTTAGGGAACTTAAATGATGAGGATTATATCTACAATGGCGGCCACTGTAAATGTACAATTTGTATAATAGCTTAGTATGTTCACCCGATGAAAGAAGTGTTCCTTCCTCTATGAAAAACTACAGCAATTATCATCAATAGTGAATAGCAATAACATTATAGTCTTAATAAAAAAAATCTAAACATTGACAGAGGAAAAACTAATAACAATGTAACTTCCTCTGTAGAAAGTAAAATAAATCCAATCCAAAATTGTAAGCCAAGAGTGCCTAGTGCAGTTACTAAATGTACTGTAAACTGGTCTAGGACAGAGAAAGATAGATAGAGAGATAGATATAGATAGACTGATTAGCTACTACTGTACAGTACGCCACAGACAACACACTCAAGGGTTCAACCTCCACACTTCAAATCCTTTCAGATACCTCTCTCTTTGTGCAGGAGCGGGTTTCCCGGATGCAGTCTCAGTGCTAGTTGTCTCTTTGACCTATAGTTTATGGCTATGGAAGATGGGGATTTGTGCTAAGGTGCATTTAAAAACCAGGATCCTGGTTTGATTAGGGTCATTGGCTATCATGGCTGTGGCAATTCTACATTTATTTTATTTTTAGCTGCATCGGGCAACATTGTGTAGCAGTAGCAGCTCGAATTAAGAAAACAGAAGAAAAACCATCCATCTACAGGATGCAACGTTTGTGGGATTGAGACAATTTACCTGTCCCAGCCACATTTTGAGATTCAGGTTGCTGAGTTTGGTCATATTTCTGGGGTTTTTCAGAATTGCTGATTACTTTAAGTAGGCATGTGACTTTATACCCGTCTATATTTAATTAAAGATGCTGTACCTGCAGTGACTCGAGCCATTTCATCTCAACTGGGCCTCTACTGAACACAGTGGAACAGAATAAACCAGAATAACCCAATAGCACATGCCCTCAGATAAGCGCACCCAGTTCATAGTATCACAAACACAGTTGTTATATATTCCAAGAACAGCTAAAAAGAAAAAATATTTTGATGATCTGTAATCAATTTTGTGGCTACAAAAGGATGTTTGATTCCATGACTCAATAACCACTTCCGTCCATTTTTAGAACAATGGCTGGTTTTCTGCAAAAGTAGCTTGTGGAACAAACATAAATGTACCAGCGTATGACCAGAGGCTGGTGCTAATTTGCCACTGTGTCTATAAACAAGAAAATAGCGGGACATGTAGTCACATGGATATTACAAATAGGAAAAAAAGGACCAGCACCAGTAATTGTGAGTAATTCAGAAATAGATTTGAAATGTGATTGCTACCCTCTTAAGAAAATCCACCAAGAGCAAACTACTTCCAAAGTATTCCTACAAGATTTGAAATCAGGATTCTTTTTTCCTTAAAACCCTTATCAGTCCACCAGACAGACAGATAGACAGATAGACAGAAAACTAGCTAGTTTTAGAAGCATTTTAGAGGACAGAAGAGGAAAGGAGAGCGATCTCATGGAGAGCCTCCGCCTCATTCCTTTACATCATGGTTTCTACGATGGTGTGGGTGGGGGCCTTCATCAGTAGGCCCTTGTTCCCGTTAGGGTCCAGAGGGTAGGAGAGCTCCTTGAGGCCACGGTGGTCTGCGGGACGAGAGCTGGCTCCGCCGCGAACCGGGGCTGCCACCGCTTTGATCCTCTGCAGGAAAGAAGGAAGGAAGGAGGGAGGGAGGAGAGGAAATATAGACATGAAAGAGAAGTGACAAACAGAAGGAATGGAGTGAGCAATAATAGAGCGGGGAGATGTGATAGAAAAACATGGAGAAAAAAAAGATAAGATGGTGTACGCTTAATCATTTGACCAAAAACTAATTGCATACAAGCAAAATGAACCAGCCTTAAAAACAAAACAGAACCTTTTGAGAGCATATCATATGGCTACTCCACCCACCTCAATGAGCGGCCCATCAGACCGGAGGATCTTGATGACGACCACCATGGGGATACAGATCATGGAGGTCAAGGCAAGAGTCCAACCTATTCCAACAGCCCAGTCAGGATACTCGTAGACCTTGTTGTACGTCAATGGCTTGTATTTGACCAAGGAGAAGATAAAGCAGCCCTGGAGAAGGAAGAGGAACAAGTGTTTGAATATAAATGTCAGCCTTTCAAGGGATAGTTTTACATTAACTATGTCTGTATGTGAATGTCCGATCTACTCTTATTCTATGCATTTAATAATTCAACTGCGCTTGGGACGAATGATTTCTTGTAGACATTTTTGGTGGCTCGTGGCTGCTCCTTACTGAGGGAAGCAAGGAGGAAAGCATTGCCATCACAAGATGAGTCAACTTTGTTCGGCTCATTTTCTGTAACCAGCGTAGCATGAAAGCATGGCAGAATAAGTAAGCTAGCTAACTAGGCAGTGGTAAGATAGTCGCTAGCTAGCCAGCTAACCAGACAGCTAACTAGCCAGTAGTAAGACAGTAGCTAACTAGCCAGCTAACCAGTAGTAAGATAGTCGTTAGCTAGCTCGCCAGCTTGTTACTTCTGCTATGCTTTAATGCTATAGGGCCTACTGGTTACAGAAAATGAGCCGAACAGTGGGCTTACGTGTGTCGTCACCAAAGCAACTTACAACAATCGCCATTTTCATTGGAACTTTTCAAATGACCATGGAAAACAGTTCAATGTCCGTTTTACTCCTATTATATTTCTATGGTTGAGGGTGTATTAACGTGCAAGTACACCATACTATAGTGACAAGGTCTTAAGGGTGTCAATGTAGCATAGCCTATAGGCTATAGGCCTATAATTATTTGATTATGTTTGGAGGACATTTTTGTTTCACCTGCTGTAGAGACATTTATGGAAGGTTGAAGGCAAATACTGTAGGCTACATTGAATTTCAAGTAAATTTACCAATTTGAAATGACGAAATGTCTCTTTAAGAAACATGCGAGCATCCTGATGACACTAACACAAGTTAAAGAAAGCAGAATAATTATTGTGATAAAAGAGGAAGAAGAAGTTGAGCTCTAGTCTTTTTGATCATCATCTGAAAAATGAAATCAGGTGATGATTATGGCTGTTTATTACAATAAAAGCATGCTCTTACCATGCACAGTGTAGGAGTGATAAAACTCCAGCTCCATTTCATCCAAGGATTTGGTCTGTACCCAAGCATGTCCTCAAGTGCATCATAGAAATTATCAGCGCCTGTGGAGACAGTAAAATACCTTTCGATTAATTTTTGCAGGTAAACTCTTTACTCAGTAACAGAATGCACCAGGACTACTTATTAGAACACTTTATAGTCAAGGCAAGATTATTCTTTATAGCACATTTCAAGCACAGAGGCAATTCAAAATGCTTTACACAGGGCATACAAATGACAGAGTGAAGAGGGAACTATACCCTGTATCCCAGGGTACATCTATAATGTAAAAACCTATAGTATAAATGTATATGTACAGTATTAGCATTTGGTAAGTGGTCTGATACGATAGATTTGCAGTTTCTAATTGGACATATATGCTCTCTGAGAGACAACCAGACGTCCCACTCAGTGCATGGAGACATTACAAGACGATACATTAGAAGCAATAATTTCCTGTGCACTTAAGTCGGCGAGTAAGTTATTAAGTACACATCATACAGGCTCACAATATGTTATTATATTTCAAAGGATGGTACTCACCATAAACCCAGGCAACAGCTATACATTCAAAGAATGCCACCCACAGAAGGCACACACCACTAGCTGCATAGTAATCAAACAGCTGGAAAACATACATGCCACCCTGCGGAGGAGAAACACAGACAGGATTTAAAATCACATTTCTTTCCGCCAGGTACAGTTAGGCAATACTTTATATTATTCATCTCACTTTAAATAGAAACACTTATGCAGAGCCAAGTCATTGTGCCTTACAGTGCTTACACTTTAAATACAGTTTTATTTTTGCCTTCCTAACGTAACCAAACTTGAGCAGCCGACACGTCCACACGTGAGACTGCTACTGCGTGTGCGTACATGATTGTGTGTTCTCGTGTGTGTGTCCAGTGTGAAAAACTGTTTTAACAATCATGGGAATCCTAAACTTGAACCAGGCCACCGCAGCCATAAAAAGATGTTGTCAAGGGAATAACGTCGGCAGAGAGAGAGAGGGAGGCAGTTGGGGTAGAAAATAGAATGACAGTGAGAAGGTCGGACGTTGTGTGCGACCATGGAGTGCGAAATTAAGCGGAGGAATTGGAGACATTGGATGGACACAAACACTAAAAATATGCAAATCAACATTTAAAAGTCTCATTTGCTTTAATGCACCACAACTGAATCAAACTATAGGTATTTAATCTAATCAATTCCTATTTTTAAGTATGTTTTTCACTGGAAAAAAGCCTGTAGCTCAGCGGAAATTGGGTATTTGTAGATGCCAACTGCATTGTGTAACCCAGCAGTTCCAGTCAAGACAGTTACCCAATATTCATGTTATTCTGTCAAACGTTATTTTAAGATGTTTGTGCGCCGTGCAATGAATCTGGTAAAACCGGTGTAATCTTTTATGAACTTGAAGGGATGATATAGCGTCCCAACGTGCTCCAGTACGAGTCACCTTGATTGGTGAAATGTAGTTTGGCTGTGATTCAAGCTAAAGTTTTGTCTAAAGTCACAGAGGCACTAGGTGTGACAAAATGGCGGTGGCTTCTGCCTTTGAGACAGAAGATGGGCAAAATCAAACGATGCCATTGGTACGATGTTGACCAAAACCGTTTTATGAAACTGGATTCTGTCTCCTCTAATTTAACTAATATTTATTTCACTAAAAAGGTCATAACATCAGACTTTAAGCAACATCAATACTTCCTCACGTCACAACTGTGCTATGCTGGGACCTGCCATGAAAAGTTCAGATGTAACAAGTAACAGGGGAATTATTGTTACTTTGTGTAGTTGGCCTGCGAAGCCACAGTGAGCCAGCATGCACAACACCAGAGCTCCGGGACATTAAGTTAGACTTGCATTAGTGTCAAAATGTCCGCGAGTGAGAAGGGTCTATTGGTACAGTGTTGGGAGGATCACAATGATGCGTCTGAATAATTCATGGAAATGTCAAATTTAGGTTGCACAGAAACAAAAAGAGAGAACAAGACAGAAGAAGTATAGTCAAAGAGGAGATGTGAATCAGAGGACATGATGACAATCAGGGGAAAACAGACCAAAATAGGAAGAGAAAGATTTGGAAAAGCTAAGTCAGGTCTACTGTGTCTATTAATACCAGAGGAGGGAAGGGAAGTTCTCATGACTTGGCAGTATAAATAGCCCCCTGTCATCTCCCCATGGACCGAGACTAATAGCTGTATGAACACCGTTGTTCCTGGTGTATTGAGCTGTGGGCTAGGGCTTTGGACTGAGGTCAGCAGCCACACACAATTATCTATATGTGCATGTTTATACTGGATAAATGCTGTAATTGTGATGGACATATCTATCCAAAGTATTACACATGTTCCTACTTATGTCGTGGTCACAGTCACAGTGTTGTTACCTTGGTAACCATGGTGAGTCCAAGCAGGTAGCTGATGCTGCAGAGAATAGCGATGAAGATCTCCCTGCGGTAACCCTTCCTTAGGAAGGACGGATACAGATCCACCAGTGATGTGATCTGCCCTTCCACCTCCACAAACTGCAGGGGGACACAGAGATGGACATGGCCTGACATGTTATACTTTATTTTATTATTAGCTTCACTTTGTTTTCATACTTTTATTTTTCCGTCCTTAAAAACATGCGTAGTATCACGTTACAGGGTTTACTTCTCTTGCCGTTGTTCAAAGCCTCTGAAGTTGGTAGAAGTGGCTTTAAATTTATTTAAATGTGAGTATACATGATCTGACTGCAGGTTATGGATTTTTATTTTGTTCTTTTTTACTAAAAAAAGAAGACCGAGGCAGAAGGTTAAAAAGCCTTTAGACGGCAATTTAATGGGGAAATTCCCAAAACAGACAATGCTTGTATATGTTAAAATAAAGTGTTTTGTCTATTTTCTTCTTTTGCAACACAAAGTAGAAAGGCAGAGAAGTATTTATTTATAGATTTCTTTCTTGTTAGCTAATATAACATGTTAGTGGACCCTCTGTTTTCAAGTTCTCAAGAATTACCATCACATAAAACAAACCTACTTCTGTAAATTCATTCTTTGTTAGTATGTTTATTAGAAAATCTGTATTTTGTTTGCCTAGGCGTCTCAATAACAGCCATCTGTGAGTGTTAGAACTAGCTAGTGTCTCCATTAGCTGTGAAAATGTGGTTTTGCTAACCTGACTGTCGAGGCCAAGCAGCAGCAGCATAACGAAGAAGAGGACTGCCCAGACTGTAGGAAAAGGCATCATGGATACAGCCTTGGGGTAGGCAATGAACGCCAGGCCTGGACCTGCAGAGGAGGGGGATAGGGGGTAAGAGCAGAGAGAGGGGTATGGGGGGAAGGCAACATTAGTGTCACGATAGGCTTATCTGATCTGCCTCCCTGTGGGAAGAAAAAAACCCAAACAATGGAGATGCAAAACCAGATCTGAATGCACAATCTAAGCAGAGCTACAATACTGCAAATACACGTGTGTGTGTGTGTGTGTGTGTGTGTGTGTGTGTGTGTGTGTGTGTGTGTGTGTGTGTGTGTGTTTTATGTATTATGTATTTAGCTAGGTGTTGTCACTAAACAGTTATTAAATATGTCTAATACACATCTTTACTTACCTGTTACTTCCTTTTTTATAAACATTACTTATGACACATCACTAAGTGTATGCACTTAACACATGACACCATTTCATAGCATTTACAATAACACATTACAAGAAAAAAAAGGTAGATTATTGTAATAAAAGGAAAGCAGAATAATAAAAGAACACGTAGAGTATTATATTTAATGTAAATTACTCTGAGTATCATGTGATCACTGTGGAAGTAAGATAGAAATAGATACATGTACATTATGTAGTGGATCGTAACTAGTATAAATGTGTTTGTGTGGAGATGAGTTAACAGAAACACCGTAGCTCAAACATTGCAACAATTCTATGAAATATATAACCTACTTATGCTTGATTCACCTTTACAGGCAGCTGAAAGACAATCAACTGCTGGAAAAGGTAAATCAAGTGCATCTTGGTTTCTCAAATAATTTAGTTTTTAAGTATATCAACACCTATGTCACTCGAGCCATTTTGCATCCCTGACTGAATTAAGCATGATCCTCTCTATGGAGGGAATGAAAAATGGCCGTAGCAAAACAGCAGCAGATGCAAACTGGGATGTCAAATAAAAAGCAAAATGCTTTTTTTTTTTTTTTTTGTGAGGTCTAATTTGACGTTGATGCTACATTGGGGAACTGTAAAACAGAAGTTAAGAAACAAGAAAGCAGCCATAACAGCAAAACAGAATTGCAGCTGATAGCAACATATATAAGTACGTTTAGTTTTTCTTGCAAATTATGACAAGGCATCCAACCAAACACCGCGTTGACTACCAACTACCAACTTCCACTACCTAAGATGGCAAATGCTAGCAGAATGTTAATCAAGTATATTAACTCATGAAATAATAACTACATCAAACAGTGTGATAAATCATTACTTGACTGTACAAAACTTAAGTCTACAGATTAAAACCTATGTTTAATACATTTATTTGTATTTTTAGTTTGTGTTGGGTCACAGAAGCATGTGTGCTTGTATTACACTGTGAACACCACACTTTATTCTCTCCGTCAGCAAAATCTCTCATGCTGATAACATTTATTCATCTACCAGGTACATCGGAATCAAGCAGTCGCAGTTAAAGCAGACTTACTTGTGATGTTCCTAAACTTGCAATAACTCTATTGTTGGGCTCACAGAATAAAATGACCTCTTCATTAACAACTGAGTTCCATGTTGCTTTGTCTAGTTCCTCTGATATACACTTCTATTCTGTGGTAGCCTGTGGAGCATCAACCCACTCACCAAACACAACGTTGATATTGGATAATTCTGCTCAAATAAATTTGGCACCGGGTTAGTAAATTGGGGGACTGCCCATTGTTCGGACAGTCCATTATTCTGAAACCTCAATAGTCTGAAAAATGTCCCATTGGAGCAGAAGCCCATTGATCAGAAGAAAAACACACTCTCACCACAACAAACAGAAGCACATGGCTAATTATTATGCAGAATGAAGTCATCAAACCTGCACACTTTGCCTGTGTTGGTCGGTTGGTTAGGTTTAGGCATGAACATGGAGATTGGTTCGGTTAAAAGTAAGAGGATCAGACTAAGCCAACCATAGGCAGAGTAGCGTGGGTTATGTATTCGCCAAAGTAGGAACAAAAAGGGAATTTCCGATGACGCCATTCTGCAGAATAGTTAGCCATGTGTTTCTGTTTGTGTATTTTAGGAGTCGTGTGTCCTTGGAACAATGGGCCTTTAGATTTCTGGATAATAGCCTGTTGGACAATTGAGCTTTTGGGCCAATGGGACATTTTTGGGAGACTTGGGGTTTCGGGAATAACGGACCGTCGGAAAAATGATAAGGCACCGTAAATTGGAGACAACAGAATTGTCCAATATTTCGTACTGACTGGGTTGGCAGCCTGGACAGTGTTTGAAGTTAACAAAATGCGTTAATCTAAATTTGCTTTCGTCAACCTGAATGATCTTGGGGAAATAGATGAAGACTGAGTTTCACAAAAGCATTTACAATAACAACATCATTGTTCTGTAATCAGCAAAAATGACATGTTTCAAATTTGTGTCTCAACGGAAGCATGTCAAATCCAGAGAAGAGATTCAAACTTTCCAAAAAAAAAAAAAGCCCCAATAGTGGTTTTAGATAAAAACAGCTTTCAGTTATCTGTTGGGGCGTTAACGCCTTTCTTTGAGTGTAATATTGAGTTTACATTTTTTTAAATAACAAGCCAACATTCATCTTGTATCGGCTTTGGGATGTGAAAAACAAGCATTAATGAAATCCTTGTAGGATTCTATCGTAAAACCAGGCATTGCTTCCAGCTTAATCTGGGCTAACTTTGTCTCCTCACAAAAACAAAGCTTGCATTTGCAGCCTCATACAGTAAAATAAAATATCATAAGGTAACAATATATACTGTACAATATGTTTTAGTCAATAATGGGACTTATGGTTGAATGAAAGCTTTTCCAAGACACCTTTCAGTAACCTATTCCGTGTTTACCACGGAGTATTGTGACTTAGTTATTTCACGGCTATGGGCGCTAACATAAAATACAAAAAGATGAAGTTGCTAGTTCTAAAAATAACTTTTGTAGAAACAACTAATAAGCCCATATGCCAATGTGTCACTCCAACAGATAGGAACCGTAGCAATGATGACGTCAGTTAGTCACATGAAGGTACAAAAGGAACTTCTCAGGAACAAAACTCTGATAGCATGTTTAAGCTAGCACACTGGCTCAGGATGCACTGTATATCAACGCACAGCTAGTTCTAAGTGTAAACTCTTTATTTGTTTGAATATCTCTAACTCTCGCTCTTCAAAAACTACATGTTCTCAACATCTCTCTCTCTCTATTAGCCCTGATCCACCCAACTTGCTCCACTCGAGTCATGCGCTAACAAACCGATCTACCGATATATTTTTTCACATTCTGCTTTTGTCAAGTAGTGTTTGATTGCGGAAACTTCCATATTCAGATGCCGTCATTTGTAATTACTCAAGGAAACCCATTTAAATACCAAGTTACCATTCAATTAAAAAAAATAAACATATTGGCTAATTCTCTTTAGGGATTCGTTGCTGTTTTTCTTTGTAATAACTGTTGTTTAATTTTGTTAACCAGGAAGCAGCGCCCACCATCACTGCCACCTTTACAGAACCCTCGTACCTGACTCTGCCACATCAGCAATGTCCACCCCTTGCTCTTGTGCCATGAAGCCCAGGACGGAAAATATTGCGAAGCCAGACACAAAACTGGTACCACTGTTGAGGGCTCCCAGCAGCAAACAGTCCCTATGTCACACATATGTCATGAGGAGGATTTGTTAATGAACACACAACGATCCCTTCTCCCCCCTCTCTCCCCTACCGTTAACCCCTCACTGAAAACTGATGCCTCACCTGTAGCAGTTGTATTTGTACTTGTTGTAGCTCCCCAAGGACGTCATTGCGCCCAAACAGATGGCATAGGAGAAGAAGATCTGGGTGCCGGCGTCAATCCAAACCTAAGTAAGGGGAGAGAGTGAATACGGAAAGGCTGAGGCCTGCTGATGAGAGGAAGCACAGGGCGTGAGTAATGTGTGGAGAAGCTGGGGGGGGATTTAAAGCAACATTATGTAACTATTTTACCTTAAAAAAACAGCTTCAAAAATCATTTTGATGCTGCACTGTATCTTACATTATGTTGCTTTAAGTCGTGGGTAACACTAATATGGACGAGGGAAGATCTAGTGTAGTATTTCTAAACTACACCTGAAGTTACTGAATGTACTGACTCTGAAAGAGGCTAAATGTGTTGTATTCTACCAATAGATTGAATTGGAAACAGTGGAATCGATCAATCCTAATCTGACACTTCATGTGCAGCCAGAAAGACAAACAGAGAGCAGCATGCACATAGGTTTGGCTAGTAACACAATGACTGTAACAGGAGCAGCACAGGGACACCTACGTCTGGGTCCTGCAGACGAGCGAGGTCTGGGTACAGGTAGAACTTGATGCCTGCAGAAGCTCCGGGAAGTGTCACACCACGAATCAACAGCACGATGAGCATGACGAATGGGAACGTAGCTGTGATGTATACCACCTGAGGGAGATCACCATACAGAAAAGGCCACACATTATGGAAACAATCCAAATCCTGCAGTTTGTATTTTTCTACAGGGAAAAAGCTATTTAGTTGTTTGTTTTTTTGCCACAACATGAATGTTAATTTGTTTGGTCTCCTAGATAATAGCTTTGGAATCAGTATAGACAATTGTGTTGTGAAGATATTTTTGGATAATGACAAGAGCAGACCACAGGATGTCCCTTAAATCAAAGCAGTGAATCACTATCTGTAATTTGGAAAGCAGGAACCACACTTGGCCTTGCAGGAGTGATTTTATTACCAGATTTACAACTTTGAGCAACCAGAGAGCACACATCAGGCCAGGCCAATCAATAGCAAGTGTTGAGGTTATAAAAATGAGCCGTCTTGGATTGATTGAGCTGCCTGGTATGGGGCGAGTTGTTGTTGTTGCAGCAATTGAACATCGTCTGAAATGTTCCCTTTATGCATTCATCCGAAGCTACATCCATCCTGCAATACTGTGCAAAATGTAGCCACTGTTCCCCTCCATAATTCATGTTTCTTGCTTGTGCTTGATGTCAAAAGGAGACATGTGTATACTGTAATAAAGCATTATAATCCTCAAAATTGAATAATGCCAATTGTATATATCAGGCAATAAGTGACAAGTACAGATATATTTGGGATTTTTAAAATGTGGCGCCTTTACTGGCAAGTGTTTTCAACTGTAAAATGTCCCGCTGCTTATTGTCTTACTAACATACATTTAGAGCTACAACATTGCAGTCGACGGTTCCTCAGCCCAATCCGGCATCAAGAGAACCTTGCATTTCCCCTGCACTCCGTTTGAACATAGCCCCTATTGTTCTCTTGGTGAAACCACATCAAAAAAGTCATATGAGCATCATCCTGTCATGGTTGCCGGCAGTCATTATGATATGATAAGTGGACAAATCAGTTCTTGCATTCATTTTAAGTTCAGAAAGTTCAACAAGAGTCACTCTGGCTTAATAGTGCAAAAACACAACCGGTGATACAAAATAACCAAATAAACTCAGGACAGTAGTAGTTTAACGGAAATATATATTTACCTTGCCAGTGGACTTGACTCCCTTCCAGATGCAGAAGAAGCAGATGACCCAGACGAGCAACAAACACAGAGCCAGGTCCCATTTAACAGGACCAATGTCCTCTATTCCGTTGCTGATACCGAGCACGTTATGTCTGCAAAATGAAAAGGAAAACTCTGTAAGCGTTTGGGTCCGTATGTGCAACTCAGTCACAGCACTTCATGACATGATGACAAAAAGCAGGATTTCATCGATTCCAAGTGAATCAAGTGGGTGGATCACACTTGTGTAATGACCAAATAACTGATGTGTAAGCTACTTACTATGGACAGTTGAATAGGTTGTCTTTGGCGGGGGTCGCCCACCACACTGCCTGCTAAACATTTTAGATTTAAATCTAGTAATCCTTCAGTCTTTGGTAATCGCCTTTTTACAAATGTTTCCACGTCAAACGAAAGAGGAAGTCCCTTAAACCTGCATTCTTTCTAGTGACCAGCAGGGGGCGACTAACGTAGCTGCAAGAAGAAGTCCGATGGTTGAAAAGCCTATGACATGTTCTGTATGTCAAATGAGCCAATCGGTAGTTTCAAGTCTTCTTCAATACAGCATGATGTTCATTTTAGAGTCCAATTTAGAGTAAAAATAGACCACGCTGATGTCCGTGTGTGGTTAAAACTTCAACCCTTTCACAGAGTGTTCTGCTCATGAAAGTGAATTGTTACGTTGTGGTCGCCTAAAAACGTCTTGTTCAGTGTTCGCTTGTCGTGTCACTTCTGGTTTAAAAAAAACAAAACGTCCGAAGTTAAGGCTTCAAAACCAGAGACCACTTCGTATCTGTGGTCCAGGTCCCTTTTAGTTTGTCTGACTGCTAGCCAATCAGATTAAAGTGAATTAAACGTTATTAAATGTCCTTAATGTCTGCCTCGGCCTACACAAAGTCGTAGGTTACCATATAAATGAGTAGGATTAGTCGACTGCGCTTGTCCGCTGTTTGTTGTAGAGTCTCGCCTTGTTGTTTGCTATATTTGCGTTTTTCCAGGCGCTTTGTGGATTTGTGTAGCTTCCTCTTCGATAAGTTCTTACACATGGTGAGGTTTTTATAACAAACAGAGGCAGATACAGAGACCATCATACACTTCTAGTGGCTCATAAGGTTCTTCTATGAGTCTATACATACAAAATTTTACATGACATGTCATATATGTGCGCTCTTATGTAACTTACTCCCAGAACTCGGTGACGGGGGACGTGAAGTTGGAGGCGTTGGCAGCCAGCCAAAACGTTTTGTTCTTGCGGTAGCTGTCCTCGATGCAGTGATCTGTGTTCCAGGGCTGATTGCACTTGGCCCAGGGCAGCTCCGGCTGAAAACACTGGAAAGCAAAAAGTTACATTAGAGGACAACTTAGCTTGGAGACATGCTTGCTTCTGATTGGCTGGAAGGTGTCCTCATAGTTCCACAGTTTTCAGAGGAAGGACTTAAAGAGACAGGCGCTAAAACGCAGCGTTTCAGACGGACAGTAAGAGAAAAATAATGTTGTTATTTATATTATATTACATTCATATGTTTGATTGGCTCCGTTTATACTCTGTTCCTCTTCATACATGCATCACACATTATAATAACACCCATTTAGCATTTGACTGGAGGCAGAATGAGATACGATAAGCTGTGACGTTATTGATTTGAATCTCGTATGCTTCGACCTGACACACACACACACACACACACACCTACAGAGACACTATTGACCTTCATACTACTGCGTGCTGTAGTATATATCATACTACTACTATATAACATTAGAAGAAGCAGAAATACTCTGGTTGTTTCAGATCAGTGGATCAAAAACAAAATTCATTCAATTTGTTCATTACATATTTAATTGCATCATCTCTGTACTGCGGCGTTGCCCGTGTGCTAATCAAGAAAAATAACAGAATTAAAAATATATAATTTCCCCAAGGAGACAAATAAAGTAAATAATTATGAACCAGCTTCGTCTTACATTGTGTTCATGGGCTGGTAGGAAATGAAGATTTATTTTGGACCAACTACTCATTTGACTTGCTCAGTGTTTCTACAACTGACATCACGTACAGAACAGAGCGACGGCTTTTCTATCGCCGTCACAGTTTCTTTTTCCTAAACCTACCTGGAACAGGTAGTAGAGACCCCAGGCCAGGATGACGATGTAGTAGATATTCAGCAGGGACACGATCACAATGGAGGCGTAACCAATACCTAGGAGAGGAGAGCGGTCACAGTGAGGATACGAGAAGACGTCAACAGTTCAGTAAAATGTACAATGTGATCAAACTTTCTGGCAGCAGAAGAGATGGAAACAAAAACAACTTAAACTCTGTTTTAAATAAATACATTCTGGGGGTTGAAACAAGACTTTTCCCTTTGTCCTCATGTGAATAAATGAATGTGCGTGTGCGTGTGCATGTACTATACAAGAGCATACAAATAAGAAAATGGGAACAGGTATACTAGTTGGGATTTGGGTAAAGATTTGAACATGGATTAGATTTTAGGTTAGAGGTTAAGTAATTATTGAGGTCAGCGAGGGTCCTCAAGTATATTAGTACAACTAATGTGCGTGTAGCATCAATCACACAGACAGAGGCCTCTCATCCAAATTAATGTCCTTCAATATCATTGGCCCTCTCTGTGTGTGTGTGTGTATGAACTATTTTTAATTAGCAGCTACCAAGCATCCACACACACACACACACACACACACACACGGTCACTTGCTCGAATCACATGGAACAGTGCTGAGCAAACAAACAGATGCGTCCTCCATGATGTCATTTCTTGTGCTCATCTGCTGACCTCGGCTGACCTCGCTCTGTTTACATTTACGACTGATCCTTTAACAAATAAAACGCTCGAAAGCAAAAAAGTAAAAATTTTAAAATAGTTTCACTTCACATGTGATGATTCCCGGAGGAATCTGGAACAATAAAGTATCTCTGGTGGAATAAGGCTCAACAAGACACGATTAGATGAAGGCGAAGATACACATTGTGAGCGGTATCACAGGATTCTCTCGCTGTCTTCTGATCTCGTCCTTCATTAGAATTACGATATTCGCCTGAGAAAACATTTTTCTCCAGAAATTGTGTTTGAAAAAGTCGTATGATATGATATTCCAGCTTTACGTATTCACAACGACAGCAGCTGTTCTCCTTGAATCGAGCAAAACATGTCAGATTTTTTAAGACTGGACCTTTGACATCATGTGAGCAATGGGAATAAATAAAATGAAGAAGTTATTTAAAACAGCAAGCGGAAAGTAAACTGCAATGTGCTTTGAGTTTTAGCGTCACAATTACTTTATAATCCACTTCATCCATTCTATTCCAAAATGTTGCATGATTTTCCTCCAGTTTAAAGACAAACTGCTTTTGATAAATGTGTCGTTTCCGTTCTAATGAAAGAGCATGTCGAGAGCGCGACTTCGGCAGTTGCCAAGCGACACGACTCTAATAATAGTCTACCTGTCGCCAGGTGCATTAACTCAAGACATTCAATATGTGCTCCTTCCTGGATGACTAACACAGACACGTATGTTGGTAGAAACCGTGTGTGTGTGTGTGTGTGTGTGTGGGATGTAGTCTTTGTCGGTGTCAATAATCTTTAAACCCGTTCCCAGCTTTAGGAGATCAGATTAATCACATGTTGCCTGGTGATTATACGGCTTTTTGTTTCCTCTTGATGGTTCAGTCTGACATTGTGTTCATGTTGTGAGAGACACTTTCAGTTTGGGACGGGGGTATTCTGCCCGAACTTTAGATATTTGGTTCAAAGTACACCGGAGCACACAGAAAATGTTGATTTAGTAGTTGTTATTGTTGTAGGTCGATGTATCCTGTACAATACTTCATGTTTCTCTTTGGAACCAACACACACAGCTCTGATTGGTTCGGATCTGGAAGATCTGTTTCAATCCCTGAACAATCTCCAGAAGCCTTAAAGCTATATTAGCACTACAAGACCATACATTTATATTACCAAACCAATGTTTACAAAAACATAAGAGGTGCTCTCTCTCTCTCTCTACCTTTTCCATTTCTCTATCCTCCATCTTCGCTTAATTCTTTTATTTCCCATCCTCTCAGACCAATTTCCTCCATTCTGTCTCTCCCTCTTCAGACATCTGACTCCTCTCATCTGTCTCACTCCGTCCATCTTCCCTTCCTTCCTCTGCATTTTTTTTTTCTTTACCTCCCTTTCTCCTCTCGTCCCTCCGCCTTCATTTCTCATCTTTATCAAACCATCTCACAGCTCCTCAGATCTCGCTGCTCTGCTTCTTTTCTTTCTGTGTTGCTGCACTGTTGCCTTAGCAACGTGTGATTTGGGACACTCTGTACACCGTTTCGGTTGTGTGTGTGTGTGTGTGTGTGTGTGTGTGTGTGTGTGTGTGAGCGGAGAGATAATGTGTCTGAAACAAAGAAAGAAACGAACGTTCGTAGATGTGAAAGTAAAAACCGCAGCGTTGGTAAATAATTGAATGGAGTTAATGAAACAAACGGTTACAAAAATACAATTATTTAACTAAATGTACAGACATGAGAAGAATTAGAGGGGATGTTTATGTATGTAAGGTGAGAGCGAATTATCAGTATGAATATTAAAGAGAAAACAGAAGCGAGCAAAACAAACAGATGAAAACATCTTAAATCAGCTGGTAGAGAACAGGAGAGGTGAGAACTACTGAAATGAAGGAATGGAAGTAAATATGATGAAAGAGGAGGAAGGTTAGATTAAAGAAAGAAGTATGGCTCGTCAAACTTTCAGTCTGATACGTGAAGTAAATGCAGGGACACGTGTAGGAAGTCTACATGTGCCTTCCTAACAGAGCAGGTTTGCACATGCGAGGAGGTGAGAGCTGCAGAAGGTTGAAGCAGAATAGAGGCCTCAGTGTGTCGGTGTACCCGTGCAGGCCTGGCTGCCTGGTAACGGTTGCAGAGTAAAGTCTCAGCGGTCTGATTGGACGAGAGTCTGGTGTGACTCAGCCTTATGTTGCACAGCCATTCCTCTGTGAAAAACAGCAGAGGTCTGGAAAAATTCAAACCCAGGAGCCGGACAGGAAAAGGGGGCTGCCGACACCGAGCTGTGTGCTCATCAGTCATCGGTCAGATGGTGCGAGAGCGCGTCGTGTGATATCTTACCAGAAGTTCTTCATTATGTGTCATTTTCCACTCGTTACAATGCATACAGTATTTTCATTATAAACTTCCGTCTTCACAGTTTATGCTACTAAAGTAACATCAAAATGACTAGGGGGGGGGGTTAGCAGAAGTTATGTGACTAATTAGAATACGGAAGTGGGGTTACATAAGTATGGTGTCACATGGGACACGAACAGGAGTGAATTTCAGTTTTTCTTCACAAATAATATTTCTTTTTTTTTTTTATAAAAAAAAAAAGGTACATTATTATATATTTTTTTTTTATATATTTATTTACACAAATAATTATTATATATATATATATATATATATATATATTTTTAAAGGTATATTATTATTTTATTTTATCATTATTATTTAATTATTCTTTTTTTATATACAAACCTGTAATACAACATTTATTTGGCATCTTCGGGGCAGCACATACAAGCTAAGATGGAGAACCTTAGGATACAGTTATGCAGCTACGGACACCATTATCATTGATTTGTAGTCGTGTTTCTGACCAATGGATCAAATTCAGTATTTAAACCTTTAAATGTACTTATACCATGCCCGTTCCAGATAAGTCTCAATGTGTGTAAGTGGTCATGTTACCTTGTGAATGTACATTTAAAAACATAAAAAAGTGTTAAGTGACGGGTTTGCGAAGTGCAGGGTCTAAGAGCCCCCATGAGACAAAACACACCAGCGACACTGAGCCATTCCTTTTGCTGCTCTTTAAAACCATTCATTTTATGACCAACACTATGCTGGCAGCATTGTATTTTGTAGGAGCTACATACCAGTAAAGATGGGGCAGAGCTTCTCCCAGCAGGTGATGCCCCCCTCAGAGGTGAACTGACCCAGGGAAACCTCCAGGAAGAAGACCGGCAGACCTCCGCCAAACAGGAAAATGAAGTAGGGGATGAGAAATGCACCTGGCAGGAGTGAAAACAATTGTTGAAATTCAGAGCATGTTTGACAAGTAAATCTTTCCGATATGTAGATGAATAGTTGATCTGTTTTAACGCCTTACCTCCACCATTCTTATAGCAGAGGTACGGGAAACGCCAGACGTTCCCTAAACCAACAAAGCCACCAGCCACAGACAGAACAAAGTCCAGCTTGCTGGCCCACTTCTCACGCTGGGGGTGTTTGCCCTCCGCCTCGTCTTCAGGTCGGGTGCCAGGGCTTTTACCAGGAGATGGTTTCAGAGTGTCCTTATGGAAGTCCTTCAGGCACTGAAGTTTCTCTTTTTGAGCCATTCTGTAGAAACAGAAAGAATCCAGTGAGAATTGGTCTGAAATTGATCCACAGCAGTCTTGAAATTCTGTCGTTAATACATTAAAAGCTTCAGTTTCAAACAGAAGCAGTACATATAAAAACAATGCTAGTTGTACTGGGAATCAAAGGAGCAGCGTAATGCTGACTTTCATGACGTCAAAGAGAATAAAAAGAGCTTTTGTTTCACTACATTTTAAGCAATGATGACGTTTGAAATTATTATTTATAACTTTCCATTGCTTCCAAACTGCCAGAAGCCTGTTCCAAGAGTTGGAGGGCAATCAACATTTAAAAGCATAGATCCTCAATAGATTAAAATATAGCCTCCGATGTCACACTTTATAACATTTTCTTTACCGTCAGCCGCAAGCTGATACTTGTGGCGCGGCTTCTCTGATGGTCTCAGGGTTGTAATGTGGGGTTTGTGCAAGTGGCGGCCACACACACACACACACACACACCTTGGCTTCACTGGTGTGATTCTTGTTAGCAAAGAAAGTATGGTATGCAGCCTGCGTTTCATTAGCAGTTTATAATCAATGGACTCCACTCTAAAAGGAGGCAATTACACCAACTGTGGAGTCGCTTTCCATCGCATTAGAGAAGCTTATTGTATTTGTAATACTTGTTGAGATATGGTGCTATATGGTGGCTAGGCTGAAGGCAAACCAGGCAAACTTTATCTAATGCTTTAAGTCAGGACTCTTCAGTCTTGCATGTGCAAGAATAGAGGTGAAATAGAAAAAAACTGAACTTAACATTCTCTTCCCTCACTTCCTCATTAAAACTATTAAGTGTGACATGTCTAGAATGTCTGAGCAGCGTGATCAGGGCCACAGTGACACAACCAGAGCTGTACATTTCCACCTGACAATGGCTTTGAGAGAGTCAGAGAGATAGAGAGAGACATACTTAGTAGTCAGCAGATGTGTGTCATTGAGGAAAATGTCACGTCCTTATCTCTTCCATCTGCCAGGCCGCTGTACCCTCAGCTTCTCTTTCTTTGTCTCTCTCATTCATTCACTCTCTATCTGACATTGTGCACGATATTGACACAGGGCAGGACCGAGGATGAAGGATGAATCCCGTCGGGTTTTTCTTTTTACGATGCCCAGTGATACTTTATTTTCCATTACTCCTTTCCAAAAATAATGTTTATAACATGAACATATTCTAGACACAGACGCTACTTTTACCCAACAATTAAAAAAAACATAATCATAAGAAAAACATGCTTCTTTCAGTGAGAAAATATTTCCAGAAAGATCTTCTTGTATATGCACAAAGATTGTAGTGTGTATATGTGAGTATATGTAAAGTATATCTGCCATATATCTCAGTGCATCTAAGGATCCTTAAAGCTAGTTAATGATTTCACAAACACACATTTCTCTTCATGACTAACTTCCTAGACAGTTCATTAATAACACTGAGGAAACTGAAAGCTCTTGCTGTGTGTGTGCATGTGTGTGTAAGTATTTCCTGCTTGGAAAGACAATGGACTCCATTATGTCTGATAAACTGTTAACAGCAGTAGATAGAAATGGCGGTGAGGGATAGGAATATTACTTCCAGTATAGAAGCGGACTGGAATGTATATGTATACAATGTGTAGTCCCTTTCATGTAGTCCATCCCATGAAGTGTTCAGGAACATCTCCTGCATGAGGTCTTGTGTGAATGGGAACAGGGATCGATATATTCAGGGAGATCCGAACAAATCATTTCCCACCTTTAGAAATGAGTCGAGTGTGCAGGAAATCCCTCTTCTCTTGACACTGGACTTTTCCTCTAACGCACCCGTCTACTAGAAACTGAAGATGTGCTCGAGGCTTCAGTCAAGTTTTCACCCTCAAGACTTGGTAACAGTACAGTTAAGTTAACAGGAGTGACTTGTCTTGCAAGAACTTTGGTACTGAACAGCTCCTCAGCCGCCATGTTCCTGAAAGTAATAAGAGACGTCTGCCGCCACGTACACATACATCTTCTGTTGAGCTTAATGGCATTTGGCATCCAAGTGTTGCATTATCCCCATCTCCTGTACCGTCCTTTGACCCATCTATTCCATGGTATGTGTGAAAAGGCGCAAAACAGAAATGTTCGTGAATGTAGTGCAAGTGTGAATACTGAAAATCTTTAGCGGTGAGCCCCAGTGGCAACACAAATGATTAAAAAGTTGAGGACCCATGATTGTGCCTTGTGGAACTCCATGGAAACGCTTAACTCAGCTAACACTAAAAGTGCGGGTGGAATGTTACAAATGAGACTTCTCCAGGCTTGGTAACATCTCTAATCCATTTATATCCAAGGAAAACAATCAAATAAAGCAAAAGATGCCATAATATTAAACAAAGGTTTCCAGGACTTGAGCCTTAATGTATTCTCTCATTGAGCTCTTTGGTATGTAACAATATCCATATTGCTGAACAAGAGGAAGAAGAAAAGGAAGATACAGAGGAGGAGACTTGATGAGATCCAAAATCAATACATGATGATGCACATTAATATAAATTATTGAAGAGGTAATCTGTGTGAGTTAATATAAAAAAGATATTTGTTTCGCTACTACATGTTTCTGTATCCTTCAACCATGTCGACTTCATGAAAGCTAACAGAGTAACACATTTACGCTGCTATTGCTTTAAAATCCCTCGCTGCTGTACAGGAAGTGATGCTTTGTGTATTACCAGTTCTTATGGAAAATGCTAATGTAGGTCTTCCGAGCAAAACTGTTCTCAACAGTAACATTCACCAACTTCCTCGCAACACTTAATATGTCATCATGGGTGGTGGTGGGTAAGCATAATGATGATATACACATGTAATGTAGTGTCTTGTATAAACCTAATTAGACATAAGACTACTACACTTCCTGTAACCGTTGCAGGTCTTACATTTGGAAAACCAAAAAGGACACCTACCATTGTCAACACATAGCATGCTTCTATTGGGTTCCAATGAGCCTTGTGATAACAAGTGGACCTTGCGCCATCAAGTTGTGTGTTGACTTGTGCATACAAACATGAACATCTGCGTGATCAATGCTCATGAGCTTTGGGAAGTGACATAAAGAATTAGATCATGGATACAAGAGACTAAAGTGAGTTTACTCCACTGCGGGGCTGGGCTCCCTCTTAGAAATAGGTTGAGGAGCTCAGACATCCGGAAAAGATTGGCTCCTCCTTTGCATTAAAATTAATTAGATTTAAATGCGTCCTTGACGGCTTCCTTTTGGAGTTGTTCCAGGCCGACCAACTGGGTGGAAACTCTGTGACACCGTGACTCTAGGTGTGGAAGAGCTGGAGGACGACCCTAGAGGACGCATGCGCTACCTTGATTACTTCGCAGCCATGATGGATGGAACTAAGAAATGAGCATGAACAGAAATAGCTGTCATGGCTAATCTGCCACACAAAAAAAAAAAAGATTGCAATCCAGAGAAGCTCCATCAGAAGACCCAAAGTAGAAGATGTCACCATACGGTTATAAAGCTCGATTGTCGGACAATTGGTAGATTGACATGTTGAGTAAAGAGAGCCGTTTGAAGTTATGAAGGCAGTGAAAGTCGTCTCAGATGACAGCCGTGATACATTTGCAGGAAATGTTGGTGTCGCACGGTCGCCTACAAAACGACCTCCAGTGAGCGAGCCGTGGGAAGAGCAATTAACAGTGAGACGATTTAAAGCTCAGACCAAAAGCTTGGTGTAAAAGATAGAGACTCAATGTCTGGTGTGTGTGTGATTTTTTGGCTGAGACTCATGTAGTGACTTCAGAACCCAGCGAAACACACACACACACACACACACACACACACACACACACACACACACACACACACACACACACACACACACACACACACACACACACACACACACACACACACACACACACACACACACACACACACTTTCTTACCACTTACATAACACTCCTATTTTAAGACCATGTACATTTCCACTGGGCTGACCACCTATTAAAATCACTCCTCTCCTCCACATTTCTTTCACTTCTTCTTTCCAATCATCTTCTATCCCTTGTTGTGTTTTTAGCCCCCTTCCTCTTACTCTCCCTTCTTCTCAATGATCCTTCTCTTTACTCCGTCTACTCCACATCTTCTTGTTTTTCCTCCACTTCAACCTCCCATATTATCCTATTGTCCTCCTCTAATCTACTCCCTTTGACGTTCCTCCTCCCTTTTTTATAACTTTGATTTTAGAGGAATCGGAAGAGGCAGACTTTATTTTGTGTATAATTGTGTGAGAGAAAAGATGGGACAAGAAAGGAAAGGGAACAGAAAGAGACAGAGAGAGAAAGAAGAGTGAAAGGGGTGAGGGGCAGAGAGAGAGAGAAAGTAAAAAAGGGTGCAAGAAAGCCATTAAAAGTGAACTGAGAAAAGGGAGTTGAAAAAATAACGGGGAAGTATACAGTTAAAGACAGGGGTTACTAAAAATGAAACTAACAAAGAAAAGAAAGTCACACACAGAAAAAGACAGAAATAGATGCGACGCTACAGATAAAAAGCAAGATTATAGACCGACAGAACGGACAAAACAAAAATGAGTATGTGAGCGATAGAGGCACAAGGGGGAAGTATAAAAAGTTAAAGAAAAAACATATCCAAGTAAAGTCAACAGTCACGGTTATTTTTGGGTTTATAGGTCAACAGGGTTCATTCCTGCAAACATTAAGCTCATTATCACAAACTCCGGGACTTAAACTAACATTTGTATCTAGACTGAGTCACAATATGACTTGGCATTCATGAATTATTCCGAAACCAATCGATCAGACTGTAATATCAATATCACGCTCAGGTCCAAATCTTCCAAAGGGGTTATTGTAACTGCTCTTGAGTTAGTTTAGTACTAAGCTTGGGTTTATCATTAATTACGTGCTGGCTGCAAGCATGCACAAGCTTTTATTATTTAAACAATGCATAGAAGTCATATCACATCTGTAGGAAGTACCGAGTCATAAGATTGTACGAAATAAAGAGGAATGACTCTTAATTTGAAGGGCAGACAGATGACACATCAACTGCAGTTCATGCAAAATGATGTACCATCAATAGAGATGCATACAAATTCTGAATTGTTGGTCAAATCATGATCGTTAGTCAACTGCATGAAGCTAAACATTTTCTCATAGCATATCTTATAACAATGCATTGATTTCTGTTTTTTGAAAACCTGCAGTAACACACATTTGGCCACTGGGGGGCAGTAGGGAGAGGCTTAAAGCAGATGTCAAAATTAGCCCCTAAATACCAGACGAACCAAACTTCTTCAGCATAAACAAATATAAAAATATGCATAGTCAAGAATAATTGACATATCTTTTGTAAACATGAAATATTTCTGACAGAAACTCCACAAACTGGTTTCCTCCGACACGTTGAGTTTTCTTAATTGTAGATAAACTTTCCAGACTTCTAAAGCACCCATACCGACTTAAAGTTGAGCTTGACATTTTATCTTGGTGTTGGAAACAGCAGCCGACAAAACCACAACCCAAGGTTCAGCCGCTCGCTTGTTGTTGAGCTTTTAGACCATATCACAGTCTTCAGCAGATTGTGTTAGCGCAGCTGTCGTCAAACTCTAGATACTCAAAACTTTCCATGATATCTTTCATTTAAAAAGCTGTTACTTCCCCCTTCTGGTTGCTCTAATGATCTATGAAGAGTTTATAAAAAGAACACATCCCTTATCTTAACCCAAAATTCACCGGGTGCTAACAGCTAACGTTTAACTAGCTTTCCTCCTGCAGATTTTAACCTGGATTTGTTGTTCACGATGAAGCACTATTAGCGGAATATAGGGCGTTTTAACTGGACATGTGAATATTGAGTTTACTGCATCACTGCAAACACATATTCTATCATATCTGGTTTGTCAAGAGGCTGTCAGCCTTGAGCCCTGACTACAAGTACATGCAGTACTTTAGAAACAAGTCGTGTCACAGTTTCAGAATTTTGTCAGCAACTTTTACCAGAAGTATCGGTTCTTGTGACATCCCTAGTGCAGCTGCATGTGGGTGAGTGGTGCATGCTGGTTAAGATGTACAGTAGCACATACTGTAAGTCTGACAGCAGCTCTCGCTGTGTAACTGGGTGATGGTTTTATTTACTGTCTCACTGTTGGCTTTCTCTCCCGCTCTCAATTTTCATTTGTAGAAACTACTCTGGGAATGATGACAAGCTTGTGGCTGAGATTTCACCAACTTCAGGTTATCTAATAAATGATTTAACAGCAAACAAGTCTGCAGTTAACAGAGCAGCTTTCACTGCTGCTTTGACAGACTGACAACAAGACAACCATTTCTCAAAAACTACAAAATTCCTAAATTAATCAATTCGGCATGACTATCAAATCTATCCAAAACACGTAAAAACTTACATTTACAACTGGATACTTGAAAATACCCTTGGGCACACAGAAAGCTATGCATTTTCTTTGTTAAAGTGATGCTTTTTTTCTGGTTAAAACTGGTTGACAAAAGAAAGTGCCCCACCTACAGAAGGAGGATTTACAACCTTCAGTCTTGGATCACGACTGTGTACCAAGGTGCTTTCACACGTCAAGAATTGATCACGGATTTATCGCAAGTCATAGCATATATTCATATCACCAAAAGACACATTCAACCACAGAGACAAAGACGGCATTGTAGTCTGCATAACAGTTCTGATGCGATCCCAAACTCACAGTGAACGAATCAAAAGACTTTCAAACATCAGCTGGACGAGAAGCATTCAAGATTAGATGAAACTCGTGGCCAAGAGCTCACAAACGCACATAAACAGCTTTGTCACACTCAAATGATAATTAGTAGACACAATCGTATGAATGATAGTCCACTAAGAATTTAGTCTAGGACAGCCCTAGAATTGAAAGCTTTAAATTAAATAAAAAAATAGTATCACCCTTCAAAAGCCCATATCAGTGTAACCTTGTAGGATACGTACTGTGACACCAAACAAGGTCATCCTCAAAACTATTTGGCTGGAGTTTGATAACAATGTGTTGACTCTTAATCCTGGTTATAAAACAGCTTATCATAACTGTCCTGAACTTTAGCATGGTTATAAATTTGAAATGGAATAAATGACACATAATAACTTCAAATTCAAAATGTGACGTTCAAAGATCTGAAACGGAAGTGTTGCCATGTGTGTTCTGTCCATCGATACCTGCTGTCTGGATGTTTTGCACAGTGCTCTTTGCTCACCAGAGGAAAATCCATTATACTCCTACTTATGTTGGACTCTGAGCGTTAACAACTCGGGGTCATTTTCCAACATTGAAACTGATCCAAAATGAACTGCTATCACAAACCAACCACACTAAAGAAACTTTTTGCACGCATTAAACCTTCTTTCTCTTTCAGCCATAAGACATGCGAGCCACATTTAAACTCAAAAGACACCACAACAGATCAAAGAATGGGAACCCAATACAGCAACCATACTTCAGACAATGCATGCATTTATAATGTGAGGTGTACTAGATGTTTGAACTGGCTATACTTCCCATGCACCTTCAACAAGGCTTAGACTATATAAAAGCATCTAAAATATACATTATTGCATTTGTTGTGACAATAAAGAATATATTTTGGTTTATGTTTAGAGCACAAGTGGTTAATCACTGAGGCTCTTCACCACAAAACACCAAATTAAACGAATAGATCCGACAGAGACAGAAGAGCAAGACAAAAGGTAGAGACAGGCTGAAGACACTGAGCGAGGCAGAGAGACAGGGGAGCGGAACTAGAGAGAGCGAGCGCGCGCGAGAGGAGGCTCGTGGTAAGTAGCGCACGATGTGCAATGTGCGACTGACGAGCATCTCCGCCTGCTCACCGCGCTGAGAGCTTCACTTCCCTTTTCTGGTATAGTCCAAATTACGGAATTAAATGAAATAAAGTCATAAGAATAAAGAAAAAATAAATGACATGACTATTTACTAACGTTTGAATAGCCTACAAATATACCGATGTGAAAAGGAGACAAAGACTGCAAGGCTGTAAAGACAATAACCACCAGAGACTTGAAAGTGTAAAAAAAAAAATGGACTGCTCGACAAACAAGACGGAAAATGAAAAAATAAATTATTAAACTAAAACATCCCTTAAAAGCATTTTCCGCACGCATGTGGAATAAAGTCTGCACACATAAGGATGACTTGCATGAGGTTGCATTTAAAGCAATTTAAAGAAATGTGCAAATCCACCAGCGCACGAATCCACGCGCAGAAAGAGAAGAGCCTGTATCTAAATCCACATCGCTGCTTCCCCACCAAGCTTCACTACCTGCACACACAATACCACCAGTAAAACCACCATTAGATTCAACAAAACACTGCTAATTGATTTATCCATCCACAAATGCACAAACACTCTTCCTAATTGCTCCTCGTGGTTTGCGAGGAATTGTCATTCAAACACAATACAGATACGAATAAACGCTTTAAAATCATAATTAAAATATAAAACATAATAAAATGACTGAGAGCGGCACAGTCATCCCCACCCCCCAGCTTTAGAGGTGTGCAACGAGGATGTAGTGTTTTTCCGTTACCTGTTCTGTTGACGTAATATTATTTATTATGTTGCCCTTTTAATGTCCTTTCAGCGCAGTCCCTTGTACGTTTCGTCTTGTCGTGTCCGTGTCCTCCTGTGTCCGTGAGAGCGACTGAGAGCTGCACGCCTATATTTTAGCCTGTTTATAAGCCTCTCTTTCTGACCTTTGTCTCTCAAAACGGGGGGACATGAGACATCCGCGGCAGTGGAAAAACACCGGCCTGCCTCCTCTCAGAGCAACAGGAGTGCAGTGTGACGCTGTTAAGACCCGCCTCTCATATCTGTCAAATGTGCCATTACACGAGCGAAGTCGAATTGAAAGTGATGAAAACGGTCGGCGCATCATTCCAAATCCACTGGATGAACTCTGAGGTGCATTGCTGCACTATTTCTCCTCATCATGCTGCCACAATGCATCTCAGTTACAGAGTCCATGTTTATCATCCTATGCCCACCATATGCACTTAAAGGCTCCTCCAAGTCATACAGAAATGTTTTCAGTTTTCAAAGTAGGAAGAGGAGATTTACGAGCAGCACTTGAATGCAACATTGAGGGGAAGTTCCCCCCAACCCATTTCACGATGGTTGGTTTGATTAACCGACTCTCACGGGCACACACTCAGATTCTCAGCTCCTGCAACCCTCACCCGCCCATCCCCATGACGCGCGTGCCCGTGAGCAAGCGCTAGAGCGCACGCGGTGGTGGAAATAAAGGAACATAGTTTGAGTCCATGCAGCTAAACTACCATGCTGAGAAACAGCAGCAGCTGATTCTCACTGAAAGAAATGGAGTCAAAGAATCATCGTTGAATGGCTGCAGTTTATTTACAGGCTACAGTTTAAAAACGAAGTATTTAGCTACTTTAATCCCACCATGACATGTATAGTATTGGGCGTACATGCAATCTATGTTTATGCAATCACACATTCAAAACTACTTCAGAAAATGGAGGTGCTGATGTTATTTGGTCCACCCCTGGTACATTTCTTACTTACTTAACGAGTGTCTGTTATGTAAGTACAGTTGATCTGTCAGTGTCTTGACATCACTTTAGTATCTCATACAGACTCTGACTATGGTGCTTAGTGAGTTTAATGGGTCTCTATTGCACTTTATATTACATATATACACATAGTTATCACACTATTATATTATTTATTTCATGTTTTATC
The DNA here is from genome assembly GCF_900634415.1 of Cottoperca gobio. Lineage (NCBI taxonomy): Eukaryota > Metazoa > Chordata > Actinopteri > Perciformes > Bovichtidae > Cottoperca > Cottoperca gobio. Next base: position 27,097,709 of record NC_041359.1, read on the forward strand.
ACTATCATTATTTAAGGCACTTACTTTGTTGTACTATGTGTAAGTTTCAGATTATTGTCCCTATTCTCCCAGTGGAATTCGTAGTTTTATGCTAATATTCGTTTACCGACAACTTTTCTGAATAAACCTTAATGTTTCGCGGGTGATGGTTTTCCATCCATTACTATAAGGTCATATGTTATCTTTGACAAATCTCTCGAAAACTAATAGTTGGATTTACATGATATAAAGTAACAAGGATCCTCGGAGGATGAGTCCTAACGGTTTGGAGGTTGTCCTGGTCTTTCTTCTAGCTCTACAGTAATTCAAATTATATTTCCACACGAAAATCTCAATTTCTAAAGGTGCAGATTGCCAATTCATTAACTGAGCACAATTATTATGTCTTGAGTCATGCAGGTATTAAAAAATAAAATAAAATAAAAACAAGACCTTTAGGAAGGTCAAGGAAAGGAAATGAATGATCTGGATGTAGACTGACACGGTAATGTTGAGATGTCTGATGAGGAAAAGAACAAGCACTTACAGTCACATAAAAGTAATCCCCCAAACTATCTTTTGTCCTGTGTATGGACATTTTGGATATGTTAACTAAATGTTTTAAATATCCTACGTTTGATCTTTGCTCTAATTCAAAATGATGAACTTTTCGCTCCACCTTTCTGCCTCTTGGCTTTTACTAAATGTATTTTGCTGATGCACTTTTAGGCAGTTTTGATAAGCGTTTCACTGAGGCCATTCTGTATATCTAAGTATTATCTTAAGCCCTTGATTGAAGGTCACCCCTCCACTGTTTATCAAACACTATCTTACTATTGTGTTTGTACTGGCGTTAGGCATTGACTGAGAGTAACCTCTCAGATGTAGCTTGTGGATTTGGGAGGCACAAATAGGACATGAGAATAATGCAGCCTGTTGAAATGTACAGATTCAGGCGTTTATACATTAATCTAAACATTGATATTAAGAGAAGAGGCAAACCTGGATGTTTAAGACCAATATTTGTTATAATAAAACCACAAATACCTTTCCTCGCCCAAGGTTAAGAGACAATAAATCGTATAATCTTTTAGAAACTTGACAGTAAACAACCATATGTAAATATGTAGCTACCAGTCAGTCTCAGCTAATATTAATTTAGCTTTTCATTCAATTACACAAAAAACTATTCAAGAGTCAGTTTAACAAGATAAAGTGTTTCATTAATAAGATATCTCAGAAACTATGAAATACATTAAATGTGTTGAGTCATTAAAGAAAGCCTAGACATTTAAACTAATTCAGAATTTGCCTCGAGAAGAAGTGTGGGAAAAGGTTTTTTGAGAAACAAAAAAGTGGGTACCCTCAGCGAAAAGAAGCAGAAATATAGACGAAGATGCACCGACCAAGCATTAACAAAAATAACTGCCACTTTTTCTCGTGGGGGTAAAGTGTATTCTCCATATGACCTGAGCCGACCCCCGACCCGGCAAAAGCTTCTTGAAAGGGAGGAAGAAAGATTTCCTGTCACTTCAGTGAAGCTCTAATATTATCACAATGGAATTATTCATTTAAATCTTGATTTTAGAAATCCTCCCGCTGTCTAACTTTGAGTAAAATAAATTATTGTTTATTACCGCTGCCAGTTCATGTGCATGGGCACCACATGCACCCACAATGGAGCGTTATCTATTCAGAGCAAATGAGCAGAGACCATGTGCTGCTAAAGTTATCCAAGAAAAGGGTGCGACGTCGCTCACAGGCCAAAGAAGCGGGGCCAAGATAAGGATGGGGTCGGATGTACTGGTTTGTGATAATGTAACAATGTCTCATAATATTTATAAAAAGTAAGGAACAAAACAAGCTCGTGGTTTGATAAAACTTAAGTGTTATTTGTTGAAATCATGTGGTGAATCCTGGACCTTCTGCTCCTTCCTGCAAGCAGCTCTCTCATTAGACAGCAGCTTTTCCTCAGAGGGCAGGGACAGTTCATTTCCACCACGTGATGATGAAAACATATGACCTTGCACATTCTGTGAACACACTTTAAACTACCACTATAAAGCATGGTCTAGAACAGGGCAATTTATTTGATTTAAAAACATCAAATAAACTTCTGATCGTACCAAATAAGCAAAACATTTTCAATATTTTATGAAATTGTATACATTAATCGAGAAAGTTATCTGCTGATTAGTTGCTAATGAATATAACTGTCAAAGGTAAATAAATACTGATGTATCGGCCGATATTAGCTTGTCGCAGATACAGCGTTATTTGCAGTGGCGGGTCGTGCATTCCTCTCTGGGAACCATCACCTTATCGTGGTGGAGAGGTTTGTGTGTCCCTATGAACCTGAGAGCTGTGTTGTCTGGAGCCTAGTGCTCCTGGTAGGGTCTCCCAAGGCAAATTGGTCTCAGGTGAGGGGCCAGACTAAGAATGGTTCAAAAACAACTTCATGAAAGAAAGGGAAAGGAAAGGAGAGACCCTGCCCGGAGGAAGCCCGGGGCCCCCGTCTGGAGCCAGGCCCAGAGGGAGGGCCCGACAGCGAGCGCCTGGTGGCCGGGTTTGCCACGGAGCCCGGTCGGGCACAGCCCGAAGAAGCTACGTGGTGCCTCCCATCCATCCATCCTGTGGGCCCACCACTCATGGGAAAAACCGCTGGGGTCGGGTGCACTGTCACACGGGTGGCAGTGATGGTCAGGGACCTCGAAGGACCAGACCCGGGCAGCAGAGGCTGGCTCTGGGGACGTGGAACGTCACCTCTCTGTGGGGGAAGGAGCCGGAACTAGTGCGGGAGGTGGATCGCTACCAGTTGGATCTGGTGGGGCTTACTTCCACGCACAGTCTTGGCTCTGGAACCGTACTCCTGGATAGGGGTTGGACTCTATTCTTCTCCGGAGTTGCCCAAGGTGTGAGGCGTCGGGCCGGGGTGGAGATACTCACTAGCCCCCGGCTGAGCGCCGCTACGTTGGCGTTTATCCCGGTGGACGAGAGGGTCGCCTCCCTACGCCTTCGGGTTATGGGGGAGAAAACTCTGACTGTTGTTTGTGCCTATGCCCCAAACCGCAGTTCTGAGTATTCGGCCTTCTTGGAGACCCTGAATGGAGCCCTGCAGGGGGCTCCAGTAGGGGACTCCGTAGACTTCAACGCACACGTGGGAAACGATGGAGACACCTGGAGAGGCGTGATTGGGAGGAAGGGCCTCCCTGATCTAAACCCGAACGGTCGTTTGTTGTTGGACTTCTGTGCTAGTCATGGAATGGCCATAACAAACACCATGTTCGAACATAAGGATGTTCATAAGTGCACGTGGTACCAGAGCACCCTAGGCCAAAGGTCAATGATCGATTTCGTAATCGTATCATCTGATCTGAGGCCGCATGTTTTGGATACTCGGGTGAAGAGAGGGGCGGAGCTGTCGACTGATCACCATCTGGTGGTGAGTTGGATCAAGGGGTGGGGGAAGACTCTGGACAGACCTGGTAAACCCAAACGGGTAGTGCGGGTGAACTGGGAACGTCTGGAGGAAGCCCCTGTCCTGGGGATCTTTAACTCACACCTCCAGCGGAGCTTTTCAGCCATCCCTGTGGAGGTTGGGGGCATTGAACCTGAGTGGGCGATGTTCAAAACCTCTATTGCTGAAGCTGCGGTGATGAGCTGTGGTCTCAAGGTCTTAGGTGCCTCAAGGGGCGGTAACCCTCGAACACCGTGGTGGACCCCGGTGGTCAGGGAAGCCATCCGACTGTAAGAAGGAGTCCTTCCGGGTTATGTTATCCGGGAGGACTCCGGAAACAGTTGCAGGGTATCGAAGGACTAGAAGGGCGGCAGCTTCTGCCGTGTCAGAGGCAAAGCAGCGGGTGTGGGAGAAGTTCGGAGAAGCTATGGAGAAGGACTTTCGGTCGGCACCAAGGTGCTTCTGGAAAACCATCCGGCACCTCAGGAGGGGGAAGCGAGGAACCATCCAAGCTGTGTACAGCAAGGGTGGGACCCTGCTGACTTCAACTGAGAAGGTTATCGGTCGCTGGAAGGAGCACTTTGAGGAACTCCTGAATCCGACTAACACGCCCTCTGTGGTTGAGGCAGAGCTGGAAGCTGATGGGGGATCATCGTCAATTTCCCTGATGGAAGTCACTGAGGTAGTCAAACAACTCCACAGTGGCAAAGCCGCAGGGGTTGATGAGATCCGTCCAGAAATGCTGAAGGCTTTGGGTGTTGAGGGGCTGTCTTGGTTGACACGCCTCGTCAACATTGCGTGGAAGTCTGGGACAGTGCCTAGGGATTGGCAGACCGGGGTGGTGGTTCCCCTATTTAAAAAGGGGGACCAGAGAGTGTGTGCCAACTACAAGGGTATCACACTTCTCAGCCTCCCTGGTAAAGTCTACTCCAAGGTACTGGAAAGGAGGGTTCGGCCGGTAGTCGAACCTCTAATTGAAGAGGAACAATGCGGATTCCGTCCTGGTCGTGGAACAACAGACCAACTCTTCACTCTCGCAAGGATCCTGGAGAGGGCCTGGGAGTACGCCCATCCGGTCTACATGTGTTTTGTGGATCTGGAGAAGGCGTATGACTGGGTCCCCCGGGTGATACTGTGGGAGGTGCTGCGGGAGTATGGGGTGAGGGAGTCACTTTTGAGGGCCATCCAATCCCTGTATGCCCAAAGCGAGAGTTGTGTCCGGATACTCGGCAGTAAATCGGACTCTTTTCCCGTGAATGTTGGCCTCCGCCAATCCTGTTCGTGATTTTCATGGATAGGATATCGAGGCGTAGTTGTGGAGGAGAGGGGTTGCAGTTCGGTGACCTGAGGATCTCATCGCTGCTCTTTGCAGATGATGTGGTCCTTATGGCATCATCGGTCTGTGACCTTCAACAGTCACTGGATCGGTTCGCAGCCGAGTGTGCAGCGGTTGGGATGAGGATCAGCACCTCCAAATCTGAGGCCATGGCTCTCAGTAGGAAACCGGTGGATTGCCTACTCCGGGTAGGGAATGAGCCATTACCCCAAGTGAAGGAGTTCAAGTACCTCGGGGTCTTGTTCGCGAGTGAGGGGACTGATGGAGCGAGAGATTGGCCGGAGAATCGGAGCAGCGGGGGCGGTATTACAGTCACTTTACCGCACCGTTGTAACGAAAAGAGAGCTGAGCCAGAAGGCAAAGCTCTCAATATACCGGTCGATCTTCATTCCTACCCTCACCTATGGTCATGAAGGCTGGGTCATGACCGAAAGAACAAGATCACGGGTAGAAGCGGCCGAAATGGGTTTTCTCAGACGGGTGGCTGGCGTCTCCCTTAGAGATAGGGTGAGAAGCTCAGCCATCCGTGAGAGACTCGGAGTAGAGCCGCTGCTCCTTTACGTTGAAAGGAGCCAGTTGAGGTGGTTTGGGCATCTAGTAAGGATGCCACCTGGGCGCCTCCCTAGGGAGGTGTTTCCAGGCATGTCCAGCTGGGAGGAGACCCCGGGGAAGACCCAGGACTCGGTGGAGAGATTATATCTCCTCACTGGCCTGGGAACGCCTCAGGAGCTGGAGGATGTGGCCCGGAGAAGGGAAGATTGGGGTTCCTTACTGGAGCTGCTGCCCCGGCGACCCGATCCCGGATAAGCGGTGGACGATGGATGGATGGATGTCTTCTCTTTAGACTCTTTGTGTTTTTTTTAACTACTATAAATTGGTATTTTATGCTGCCTTAGAATCCATTCAGTAGTTTTATATAATTATAATTATATTCACATTTAGCAGCATTTCATGCACCACAAACAAAGACAACACACACACACACACACACACACACACACACACCTACACACACACACACACACACACACACACACACACACACACACACATAGACAATCAGGCAGGCGGATGTGGAGCACATCATTTTCCATGCTTTGGCATTGTTTATCTGCCTGTTATATAAGCAGTACAGACCAGATCTCCATAAACACACACACACACACACACACACACACACACACACACACACACACACACACACACACACACTCCTCCACTCTGCCTTTACACTGAACACAATTTCCCTCATTCAAATAAAAGACACAAACATGCACATACTGGTTTCTAAAGGCAATTTGCATCATTCAAATGAATCAGTCCGACCACTGAAATCTGCTCCAAACATCCTGCTTACTTTCCTATCAAATGAAGTGGTCTGGTGTAGATAATAAAGTAGCACTGAAGGATTTGAGTGTTGTGTTGTGTTGCAGTTGCACATGAAATGAGACCCGCTGAAGCAGTTTAATTGCACATATCTGCACAGAGATGAGACTCCATAACAGGTGCAATATGGAGATTTTAGACAAACATTGTCAAATTGATTGTGACACCATGGCAACAAAAGTAAACTCTCTGTAAGTGTTGCCATTACATTGTTTTCATTTACAAATGAAAAGAATAGAGAAAGTAAATGAAAACATAAATGCAGGATAGGAAGGAAAGATCATTCATTGAGCATTTAAGATTCAGTCAATATGTTTATAATTAATTTACAGTTATGACCTCTTGAGGGTCAAAGGCAGCGCAGAACATAAAAATTATTAACCAAAGGAAGTCAAAGTCGGAGTCGAACAACCTCTAGAAGTTCCTTCCAGCTCTTTGTTGCACAGTAACCAAATGCTTCTCCACGTTTAGTTGCACCGTGGGAACAGTCAGCAGGCAGAGAGGGTTCATATGGTAAAAGACAGTCAGAGACGTATTTCTGTCTTCAGACATTGAGAGATTTATGGACAAACAGCGATACTTCAACCTCTTCTCTCTGACACAGTGGAAGCCAGTGGAGAGACCTGAGAACTGGAGTGATGAGTTCACTGTTTTTGGTCTTTGTTCGGACTCCAGCAGCGGCATTTAGAATGAGCTGAAGTAGAGAACTGAGAGTTCTTCAGGGGGGAGACAATAAAGAAAACACTTTAAATTACATTACAGTCACAGGCGCCTGAGCAATGGAGCAAGCAGAGCAGCTGCGCCCCCACTATTAGACTTGGGGGGAGAAAACGTGTGTTCTCACCTCCTGCAAAGTTTGTTTTAGTTGAAGGGTTTCAGGAGTTTTTAAGATTTTCTCAAGAAATAAAACAGCCTTGTGAGAGATCACAGGAAGTCCTCTCTCCAATTAGCACTAGCTTCACAGCGGAGCGTTCAGGCCCAATTAAAACAATACTGCGGTCAAGCGCTGACTCTGCACTTTTGAGATAGGTCCGTGCTATAACTCTTACATCTGAAGAAAACATACATATTTTTTATAAATATTTTCCCATCTGTGTTGGTTTGACTCACCATTCATATCTATACAGCCAATGTGTTTATGATTCAAATGTTTACTAGAGCACGGTGTGCCGCGGGACTTTGAAACAATTAGGCCTATTGCATTTAACTGTACAAAAGGGTATGAATGATTTTGTATTTACTTTATCGGTACTTTGTCCTACACACTTATTGCACAATATAGAAAGAATAGGCCTTATATGCTTTGGCCTAAATATAAATAAAACAATCGTAAAAAAAACCCAAAAGGAAATCTGTCAAAGCAAACCCCGTTTTAGCAGTGGTGGGAAATATTAGAGTGTGACACATCATTTGTCTGTATTGTCTGTTAATTTTCATCTTTTTTCTTTACAAGTTTAGTTGAAAACGTTTCCTTTACAACTCATTTCATACTGTTGTATGTCAATATAAACGTACTGTTTGTACACTAACTAGTTGCAGTGCATCTCTCTTATTACTTTGGTAAAGATACATTTTGCTCACCAGGGATTAAATTGGTGTGTTGCTGCTTTAATGTGGCCTAATTTTACAATGAATTGATTCAACGGATTCTTAAATTATGTTGTTAATAAATTATTAATGAAATAATATAGTTGTCTGTCATTCATACTAATTTAATTAGTAAATAAAAGATGTTTTTCACAGAGTGATAACAGTGATACTATGTGTGTTATAGAGGGTATTCTTCACTGCACTAGAGCACAACGTTGTGCTAATAGTGAAAGAGCAGCTTTGTTGCCGGTGATTGAAGGCTCCATATTGCAGGAAATGACAGCTTTCAGGATTAATTCAGTGAAAAACATGTCTGCCTCTCCTTGAACTATAACTATGGGAGCCCGTGATTACAGTCTAACCTGCCGGACATGAAAGCATGTATTGTTTTCTCGCACGAAGCCTCCGATTGTTCCAATGTTTTTAAGATAGTAGAATGCAGAATTACTGATTCGACATGGCTGTTAATGTTTACCTTTAGTCTCGTCTAAGATTACACAAAGTGTGTCCTCCCTGCATAATCTAGATGATCGGATGTAAAATAGTGTTGAATATGTCCGTGCAGATGTATTTTTGTTGAGCAATAGCACTGCTAACGAAGCTCGAAAACAAAAACTTATCACAGCTCATAATGCGACTGTAAGTGTGATCAATAAAACCTTTTAGTTGCTACTACAGTCGTTTATTTCACATGTATATTGAACCAGTTCAGCTTCAGACATGGCTCGTCATGATGGAGGGGAAGGAGGAAAAAACCCAAGGGAGATCGGCACTTTGTGACACTTAATGTAAGTAAATCATATCAAGTTTTACAACCATTTCATATTAATTAGTAACTTCCTCTTGGAGCTGCTCTCACTGGAGAACCCCTGGTTTCTAAATGGAAATCTCCACTACAAGCTCCTCCCTGATTCATCTCCAATCAAACTTATCATGAAGCTTTTTTATTGGCTCATTTGTCAAATGTTTCATCACTTCATCTCGTCTACAGTACATTGGTTGATAAATGGTTGTTAAATAAAGGTTTACACTCACTTCAACAGTCTAAAATGACTGTTTGTGCAGCATATACTGTATAACAATATAACTATAATATATAACTATACTATATAACAGTGAGGCACAAGATGTATTGTGACCTTTGCTCTCACATTTTTATTGTAGAACAGTGTTTTATGATGCAAACATTTGTTCTATATGGTGTATATATAAATATATATATATATGTATATATATATATATATCAGTGACTCTACATAGTCAATGGTAATAATTGTTATTATAATGTATTTCTGGTTCATGATTTCTAATATGGACACAAGCTTGTTGTTAACTGCTGACAATATAATGAAAACTTCCCTGATGGCTGTATCCTGCTGAAAACTCTAATTAAACTTAATATCACATAATCGTCTGTAAAACCTCGGCTCTTGCTCCAAAAGGTAACTGCTTACGTTTAGTTTTTTCTTCAGCCCGCTGAAGACTGCAGGCCTGGACCGTCCCTCGCCAACATGGACGTCATGCACAGCAGGCGCTCGTTCAGACATCTGCTGTAATGCAAATGGTGGTTGATGGCTGTCCAATCGCTAAACTGGATGCAAACTATCCGGAGCAGCGGGGAATGAGTCTCGTTTACTCTTTGCTCTTATGCAAAGATGCAATGAAGTTCCCTTCCAACGTCTCTGGCACCATGTTGCAAATAAATGTTTTCACTTTACAATGTTATCCTTTGGATATGTTGTTGTTTCTTTGACTGATAATCCATAAATAAAATCACCGATCAATCAATAATAATAATAAATGACATGCTATTCCTGCTGTATACTTGTGATTGATAAAAAGGACTAAAGGTTATTACAAGTTATTTTTGTGGTGCTGACCATCAGTTCTATCAGTAATAATAACAGATTATTATCGTAGACCTTGGACTACATTGCTAAAAGTAGGTCATACAGGGACAAACACTAGCAGTCAGACATCACACAGGTTGTAAACAAAGGAGGTCAAAGGTGAATTTAACTTGAACTTCCACCAGAGTTCAAACACTTGTTGGTTCATAACTGCAGTAAGGGATTATATGTGAAATTATACGTGTTCTCTTTTTAATTTTACTTCCAGTTAAAGGGATGTAGATATCTGACCTGATAGCTTTTTTTCCCAGTTGGACTATTATGGGATGTTGTAACATTCTGAGCATTGATTGTAGGTGAGTAAAATGGCTAAAGTACAGAACGTAGTGTCTCCTCTGTAATCAGCTTTAAACTGGAACAAGCTGCATTTAACTAAAAGGATGTAAAGTATTATGAAGGTTTGCAGGTTATTAAATGTAGATTGCAGAATGTAATGGCTGTAGAATAATGACACCATCTGCACCTTCGGGTCGCAATCTCCCTTTCAAAATAAAAGCCCTAGACATACACACTTTACATATTACTACAGCAATGCTTTTCTGGTTCATATGAACAAAAAGATCAATCTGTTCTATTTTTTAAATCACATATTTAGTTTTAGGAGGACGTCGTCCTCTATATAAATCTACACACTAAAGACAACTGTGATGGTGACATGCTAATTGTGATTAACGTGTTTCCAAACTGCTTCTTATTCAATCTTCTTATCTAGATCATCATTTAAATTAGAGAAGCGTAAAAAAGGCAGATTAGGATTATTTATTTTATGTGTAGAATGCTGTTTTTTCCCCAAAATTGAATAATATGAAGTCTATTGTTCACAATAAAAACATATTAGATTTATTAGATTTATTTATTAGATAAGCAACAGAAGCTACACTAGCTGGGCTTGTGGCTCTGAATTGTTTGTAGTTTATGCATTTCTTCCCATTTTCCCATTAAAAAAACAAAACAAAACAAAACATAATAACGTATTTAACCCCTCCTGCAGCAAATCTGTTCATATTATTATTTTAAAATCCATTTTTCAGTCATATCAGCAATTACTAAATGCATAACTTCCATTGGCGTTCTTTGCAGAACTCACACGCAGCTGACATATCGATGGACAGTAGAAACAACATCTTCTTAGAAATGATATAATCTTTTAAACCTCATATACAATATCATTCATTTCCAGTGGACTTGCCAGATACGTTCATTAAATGTGTCCTAGTTATGTTCTTTAAAAACAAGCTGCAACATATTTTCTGCTGCAAGTTAATAATATATAAGATTAATTTCATGCTTTGTTGGTAAAGATATATCTGGAACACAGCGAGCCCCCAGACTGCAGAGAGGTGGATTATGTTTCTGTAAACTTCTTCTTCAATCTGAAACTCGCTCATTATTAGAATTCAAACCGCAAAACGTTTCCAAGTCACACTTGTTGTTGCATGTCAAGTGTTGGACGTGTGAAGAAGGCAGAAGAAACAGCTTTTGAGTAAGGAATGCAAAGTCACTATTGTTCTGTCTTGTCGTGCAATTATGAGACAAAGAAAATCTAAACACAAAGGTGTGAAAACCCCCGGCTCCTTTCTATCGGTCTCTCTTTGCATTTGAGGAGAGGTGTTTGCACAGCCGCCGCTAAGAGTCGTTGGATGGGAGGTCATGTGACAGGAAGCAGGACAAACATCTAGATGGTAGACTTCCTGAAAGAGGTGAGAGAGGAAGAACAACAGCACGGCTGTGTTCAATGTCAAATAATGTCAAATGTACTCTTCATATCGTGAACTATGTTTATGTTTCTGCCGTCAGACACAATTTTAAATCTTGATCAAGTCACATGTGTTGCTCAATAGTTTCCATCTCTCGTACACAGAAGGTGTGTTGTGATGGCAGGGACAGGGTTGTTCAGAGGTTTGTGATGGTTCTCTAAAGTTTGATGCAAAGTGTGAAACATGTTCAGCTTTACAGGAAGCGAAGGTGCACTTTTCAATGTTCAACTCAGTTCCTCAAAATGATTTTTGATGTCTAATCCCACTTGATACAACACAACTTTAAATAAAGAGGAACATAGTTTGTAAATATAGTCATCGTTTCTGATCCCACAGATTTCTTCGTACGTGCTATTACTTACTAATTAGCAGTTTGCATGTTTGTTCATTCAGTAAACGTCTCTCTGTAATTATAAATACAGTTAAAGTTTGCATGTTATCTCATTTAGTGACTTTTAGCAACATTTCAAAGCAAGCATTTGCTATTTTCTGCAGAATGAGACTAAATGTGGAAGTTCGCTCCCATTTGTTTTCAATGGGACTGCAGGGAAAATAATGCAAACAAATGAAGTATGCATTTTACAGTATGAACTCACAGTTTGTCATATACCTGCTCAGGTTTGCTCGTACGAATGTGTTGCATCTTGCTAGACTTGCAGCAGGTTCTTCAGGTTTAGTAATACTTTGGTAAATGATGATGATGATGGTGATGAAGTCCTTGAAACATTAGAGAAGAGAAAGAACAGGAACAGATACAGGGAGCGAGGGCTTAGGGAGAGTCAAAGTGGTCAGAAAAGATGACACATCATCTGCCTGCTCCAGTTCATCAGAGTCATCATCTCCCCTGAGCCCAGCAGTCGAGAGGCTGCTACGTGGTGGAGGAGATTTTAATCCCACATTAGTGAGCAGGCAGTCAGGCAGTCCAGAGATTAGCGCCTGTCATCTGACCGCCCGGCCGGCCAGGCGGAGGGATTAAACTGAAATAAATGCACCACGTCCTCGTAAACAGCAGCATTACAGGGGGGGGGGGGGGGGGGGGTGATGGTGGGGTCAGGGGGGGTGTTAGTCTCTCAGCAGAAAATAATGTTTTATAATTAGACGAATGCTGAGTGGAGATAACTTTATTTATTTTAATCTCTATATCTTGTTCTGTATTTGTCATTTGGTAGACAGACAGACAGACAGACAGACAGACAGACAGAGAGACAGACAGAGACAGACAGACAGACAGACAGACAGACAGACAGACAGACAGAGAGAGAGAGACAGAGACACAGAGAGAGAGAGAGAGAGAGAGAGAGACAGAGAGAGAGAGACAGACAGAGACAGACAGAGAGACAGACAGACAGAGAGACAGACACAGACAGACAGACAGACAGACAGACAGACAGACAGACAGACAGAGAGAGAGAGACAGAGACACAGAGAGAGAGAGAGAGACAGAGAGAGAGAGACAGACAGACAGACAGACAGACAGACAGAGAGACAGACAGACAGACAGACAGACAGAGAGAGAGAGACAGAGACACAGAGAGAGAGAGAGAGAGAGAGAGAGAGACAGAGAGAGAGAGACAGACAGACAGACAGACAGAGAGACAGACAGACAGACAGACAGAGAGACAGACAGAGACAGACAGACAGACAGACAGACAGACAGACAGACAGACAGACAGAGAGACAGACACAGACAGACAGACAGACAGAGAGAGAGAGACAGAGACACAGAGAGAGAGAGAGAGACAGAGAGAGAGAGACAGACAGAGACAGACAGAGAGACAGACAGACAGACAGACAGGCAGACAGACAAATAGACAGACAGACAGACAGACAGACAGATGGACAGACAGACATACAATCAGACAGACAGACAGACAGACAGACAGACAGAGGAACAGACAGACAGACAGACAGACAGACAGAGGAACAGACAGACAGACAGAGAGACAGACAGACAGACAGACAGACAGACAGACAGACAGACAGACAGACAGACAGACAGAGGAACAGACAGACAGACAGACAGACAGACAGACAGACAGACAGACAGACAGATAGACAGACAAACAGACAGACAGACATACAGACAGACAGACAGACAGACAAATAGACAGACAGACAGACAGACACACAGATGGACAGACAGACATACAGTCAGACAGCCAGACAGACAGACAGACAGAGGAACAGACAGACAGACAGAGGAACAGACAGACAGACAGACAGACAGACAGACAGACAGACAGACAGACAGACAGACAGACAGAAAAAGTAACAGAAACAGAAGTATCTGCTTTGTTCGATCACTTCCTGTAACACAGTGATGACAGTGAAAGTGGGTCTGAAACAGAAGCTGGACTTCACTTAGTTCAACCTTTAGAGAGTGTTTAAAGGTTGGAGCTTTTATCCCCTACGGAGCTAAACCCATCTCTCATCTCTCTTCCCACAATTTAGCACACAATCTCATTAGTCGGCCCGTTTCTCTGTCTCCATTCATGTGTGGTTTCATGCAGCTTTGAACAGTCAGACAGCTACCTCTGGTCATGACATTAGGATTACTTAAAGGACCATACTACTGGGGTTTTTTGTGCACATTTGAGCTAAGAAATCATGCATGATTCATAGAGATGCCAAACTGAAGAGCATTTACAGTACGAGTTACCACTTTACATTACATTTCATTTCATTTAACACTAACATTCATAACTTCATGAAGTGAGTGTTGGTTGTACTCGCTCAGGTGAACTGGTAATAGAGACAATTAAAGTGTGGAAAGAGATGCAGTTGGTGGAGCCTGAGTTTTATCGTTGATCAAACAGAAAGCTGCAGGATGTGCTGTCATGATGTTGCTGCTGCGCTGTGTTTTATGATCCAATGTAACTCTGCAGCAGTGTTGAACCTGCAGTTATGGAGGTGTTTTGTTTATTGTTGCCATATTACCTTCATGAGTTGTTGTAAATATAATTAGAATGGAAGCAGTAATGTAAAGGCAAAAACATGGCGTCATTACAGCTACGGCTACATCCTGCATGTTATCTCTTCTGTTTCCTCTGTTGCTGCTCACTAAATGAATCCAATGGAGCATTTACATTCTGTGTTCATCACAGCCTGCAGATAAATACTTTAAAGTTAAAGACTTTCTATAACAATAAAGATGTGAGAAGTTAGATTGGGGACATGTGATGTTAAAGCGTGGCGTTATCATTCTCTTTGCATATAATAAAATATATTAAGGATAAGTGAAGGCACTGTTCAGATCTGTCTGGCATGGTTATGATTGTTGCCATGCAACTTTTGATAATGTTGCCATGGAAATAATCATTGCTGCAGAGCGTATGTGTATCGGTTACCATGGCAGAGGCTGTGTTTAGCAGAACGTTCTGGAAGAGAGCTGTGTTCTCCAGTCCATGCATGAAACATACATGTACTGACATGTACGGAGGGCATCCGTCACAAGGCTTGGAGGTGTGTGTGACATGTTGACTTTAACTGTGTTAAAGTCAACATGTTCCTGTGAGGAAACTTAGAGAGGCAGGAGCTACATGCTCTCAGCAGCACGTGAGAGGTCAGAACTTCATGCACGAGAGAAAAGATTCATTTAGTTTAATACAAGAAACCTTTTGAAACTTGGACTAAAACATTTCTTTATGTAACGAGGAGGCAGTGTGGTGTCGGACACTGTGTGGCAGGACTTGTGGAGAAATGTGTTACGTTTGATTATTGATCAAGTTTTGTGACTATAAGAAGTTTCTTTTCTAATTCCTAACCTTTTGTAAAATACACTTATTTGCTTTCTTGGTGAGTTAGATAAGAAGTTCTATACCACTCTTATCCTAACTGTGTATTATTATTATTATTATTATTATTATTATTATCAAGAAGTATTTTAATGAAGACATGATTCATAATTGCAGAAATGTCCACCATATGCATCTTATGTGTATTTGATTTCTCACTTGTTACTTAACAAAAGACCTCATTATTCTTATGCGTCTGGTGGGGGATTTAGCCGGCGGGCCAATCAGCGTCTCCTTAACGAAGCATCATCCGCTCGGCTGTGCTCCCGTTCTGCTACTCGCTCATTAAACGCTCTGAGTCACTTATTGTTTTCTCCTTAGAAACAGACGACAAATCTCCTCATCACTTGATTTAAGGGCTAAACGCATTCTCAAGCAAATTCTCTCTGGAAACCGCACGCGTTTTCACTTTACCTCTCTCTCCTCTCTCTCTCTCTCTCTCTCTCTCTCTCTCTCTCTCTCTCTCTCTCTCGCTCTCTCTCTCTCTCTCTCTCTCTCTCTCTGGAAGCTTTGAAGATACATGTCGGTTCTCCCTTATGGATCAAATGTTCTCTGTTTCTTATCTTTCCTCTGCCCTCCCTCATATGTTTCCTCTCCATTACTTCTCTTATTAATAGAAACATTTGCTTTCTGTATTTTACCTCGTTCTCTCTCAGATAAACACATGTCCTCTGGAATGTGTTTATCCAGCTCACCTCCTGGTCACTTTGCTTGACTGCTCGCCTCCCCCTCCCCCGCCTCCTCCTCCTGCAGGCGTCTCCCCTTTCTTGACTATAAGGCCATGACTAACATTATCGGTGCATTCCAATACCCACACTACTTAGTATACCAGAAAAATATTTAGTATGTCCCAATACATAGTATGTCAAAAGCAGTACGCCAAAAAAAACATCAGGATGTCCGACTGCATCCGGTCCCATTCTGCACTTTGCAATTCAGCAAGTTGTTTAGGGCTATTCTGCCCCACAATCCTTTGCACAGTGGATATATGAGCAAGAGGGTCAAAGTTCAAGGCGCAATGTTATGACTGCATGCAACAGTACGAACCTTGAATGGGCAGCTGCAGAACATACTAAATACATTTAAATACTAAAAGTAAAAAGTGAGAAGTATGCAATTTGGAACGCAGCCTTGAAACACAACCCGCTCATTCATTTCAATGAGACCTGTGTTTACTCAGGGTCTTCTGTCATCTGGCAAGAGTTTAAAGCTCAATTTATACCACAAGAGAAATGCAAAGTCATACAACTGGGTTTGGTACTTTATAAGCCGTCAGTCTTTACTGTTATGTTCTTTGTTTTTATTACATTTCAAACAAACCATCTATTTTCACATTTCTTCTCTTTCAACTTTATCTCTTGAGAAGATCTCTCTTCCATCTCTACATCCTCTCCTCTCACCGATCCTCCCAACACGTTCTGCTACTTTGCCAAGGCTGGACTACCTACCAGGGAAAGCAGGTTCATTTCTCATGTGAACGTCATTTCATTTGTTACATAAACCTTTTATTTTCCTGTTTTGACGACTGGTGTCCTATTTGTCTGGTTTTATCTTTTTACTTTCACTTCATCCTCCCCTCTCCCTCCCCCATTTCCCTTCCGTCCTCTCCCTTTTCCTTTCTTCCAACACGTCGTAAACGCATTACAGGCAGGAGGGAAAGAAAGCGATTACAGGTTAATTTCTTAATTAAAATTGGCAGCCAAAGCCACATCTTCAGTCATGAGTCGCTGAAGGGGCAGGAGTCTCATGACCTCTAGGAAAAGGGAGTAAATGGCACCGCTGTTGCATTATGGGCATTTTTCTAACAGGGACATTGGCGGGAGGTCATTCACTGATTGGATTGTAACAAAAGAGAATCCAAAGAAAAACAACAAAGTACGTAAAAGGGAGTATTGACACCACAACAGAGATTAGCAGACAAATCCGTGTCAGGAAATGAGAGCGGAACCTTCTATAAAAACACCAGGAAGCACCACTTCTTCACCCTCCTCTGACAGGTAGTTTAGGAAGGTTTTGGGATGTTTAAAGTCCAAGCCAATTTGTTTGTTTAGCCTTGTCTCATGATAACTTATCACAGTGATGACCCAGGACATACAGTGGATGAAATCAGGAAGTGATAGATGTTGAGACAGGAGATAAACTACAGAAGATCTGAGGTCTGAATCCTGGACCCAACATGTCCAAGTACAAACCCCAAAGTGTTCCCTGATGAGCAGGTGGCACCTTCTATGGTAGCCGCTGCCACCTGTACATGTGAATGTGTGTGTGAATGAGTGGATACTGGTCGCTAAGATTAGTAAAGCCCTAAATATAAATGCAATCCATTTACCATCTTCGAACTTGGCCTTCATGTTTATCTCAAGTGCAGACCTGTAAAGTTTTGTGACTGCATCTTGCACGGTTAAGACGCTTTCGTGGTGACTAAATAAACACCTGGCACATAAAGTACTCAAAACTGCTTATTTGGTAGTTCCCAGGACAACCATGCCACGGTGACACACACACACACACACACACACACACACACACACACACACACACACACACACACACACACACGATGAAAACAATTCCAGGGTCACAGTTGCGGCTGGTAAAGATGAGAGGAAACTCAACAATATCACATATTACAAGAATACATTCAAGAACAGTTTCCACAGCCGCAGCTTGGAGTTTTTTTTCCTTTCGTTTCATCATTTGCTTTGTATCTATTTGGAAACAAATGCAGAAAGCATTAGTAAATGATACATGAACACAGACGGCAGATTAGTTTTCTCATGCACCAGAAAGAGAGAGATAAACACGAGGCAAAGCCCCGCGCAGAGCGAGAGAATATAATGTGCAGAAAGTAAACAGACATTAGGAAGGATTAACACAGTGAGATGGGGATGCGTGCACACACGTACACACTTGAGCACTTTGTACCATATGGACAGAATAACAGCGAGAGCACAGAAGCCTTCTTCCTGTTGTTGCAGTTATGAACTAGAGAGAGACATAATGCCCAGCCTGGCATTGATGGACAGTTAACTGGTAATGTTGTCTGATGTCGGTCTTCCTGGAAGCTTTCCTCACTCTTACATAAGCATTTATATTCCTCTGAAGGCTCTTGGGTGGAGGCTTTTATCCAGACAGTGCACAGATCAGTTATTTTGGTAAGAGCTGACCATGTGGGGGTTGAACCCTTAACCCTAGTGATGGTAATGGCCAACTCTTGGACTTAGCAAATCCATAAATCAGCATCAGTGGAAGCAGTTTTTGGCTCGTTTTGTGCTTAATGCTGCCTTAAGAGATACCCTTATTCCATGACCAGGTGCTCAATGTGTATAAATCAAAATAGTTCAAAATTGTAAAAAATAAATTAGGAATCCAGCTCGTGTTTAATCACTTTCTAATGGTTGACTTCATCTGGCAAAGTTGAAACTGAACAATTTGTCTATCTGCAGACGTCAAGCTAGACCACATCGTCTGAGCAGTGTGCTTGTTTCATTTTAATTTCCTTTTTAAGACAGGACGGCCGACAAGGCTGATTACCCTTCTACAGACTTGTTTTTGTGTGCATGTATTGCTTCATGATTTGGAGGTTTGACATTTGTCCAAAAGGAGATGACTTTGAGGAAGCACGCAGCTGTGACTGGAGCCGATAAGTCGAACTATGGCAAAACGTTGTGAAGCTAAACTGTTGACGTCACGCACGCCCTACGGAGACTCCTTGGAGAGAGACGTCTCCATCAGATCAGATTTGATTTAGCAGAGAGGAGGAGTGTGAGGGCAAACTGAAGGATGTGAATTAACAGATGGTTGGCATGGAAACAAGGCATCTTCAGAGCCCAGGGAGACCCTGCGTCCTGACAGACGAGATCCCTGCACTGAAAGCCTACATGACACTGACACACAGACGGGATGAGAAGGAGGAGCACAGTGTGGATGTGTGTCTGTGATCGTCTTTGTACGGAACATCCTGACAAAGGATGGAACATACTATGAGAAAATAATCGCATTTTCAGTAAAGTATTATTCATGTAAGTCTATAAATGTAAAGTTGCTTGTTTCAATCAATGAATAATCCGGAGAGGAAAGAATGTTTTCTTCGTCCCTCAGTATCAGGGAGGTCACAGAGGAGGTGTTGTTGGATGTGTGTTTGAGCAGTTTAGTGGCAGTTCCTCCAAGCATCTGTCCTGTCCTGCTTTAGGTGAGATATTTAATCACACTAATCACATTCTCAAATGTTTTTGTCGTACGTGCTACCTGGGCTGTTTCTTTCAGATAAATGTTGAGGGTAGATAAGACAGCAATACACCAATGTGTCATGGAAAATTCCCATTTTTGTTTTATTTTGAAATCCCTTCCCCTTGTGTCATGCCTTGTATCACTTCCTGCCCTTGTGTTTTTGCCTTCTCTCCCCAGCTGTGTCTCGTTCCCTCGTTTAGTGTCTGTGCGTATATATCCCTGTCTGTCCCAGTGTTTCTTGTCTGTTCGTCATCCATGTGTCACCCTTGTTTGTTGATGCCTCCTCGTGCCTCCTTGTACCTCCTCGTGCTTCCTTGTGCCTCCTTGTACCTCCTCGTGCTTTCTCGTGCTTCCTCAGTGCTTCCTCGTGCCTCCTTGTACCTCCTTGTGCTTCCTCGTGCCTCCTTGTACCTCCTTGTGCTTCTTCGTGCCTCCTTGTACCTCCTTGTGCCTCCTTGTACCTCCTTGTGCTTCCTCGTGCCTCCTTGTACCTCCTCGTGCCTCCCTGTGCTTCCTCGTGCCTCCTCGTACCTTCTTGTACCTCCTCGTGCCTCCTTGTACCTCCTTGTGCTCCCGTGTGCCTCCATGTACCTCCTCGTACCTCCCTGTGCTTCCTCATGCTCCCCGTGTCAGTCCTGGTTTGTCTTTTCAGTTTTTACCTTTTGTATTTTGTAAGCTTTTTGAATAAAGCCCTCTTTATTTTAACTTCCTCGTCTGCCGTTTGCATTTGGGTCCTCACATTTTCCCCACTTGACAATATTACTGCCTTACTTTGATGGGCCATGTGGCAAAATGTACTTAAAAAGGTTTTGATTACTTTATTTAAATGTTGGATGAATGTCAGCAGAAACTTAAAAAAAATTCAGTTACATTATGTCTTGTATTCTACTTCTAAATGTTCCTTTTTATCTTATTTAAATGTATTTTGGGTACTTTGGTTCTATTCTATATATTTTATTTGAATGTGTTGACACGTCTGTGTACATCATATGGTTTAATCATTTATGAATATATGAATAGAAACACATGTGTGTACTCATCTAACCCTCAGTGGTCAATTACGATGTAATACAATCTTTCTAATTTTTTAAGTAATAGCAACATCTACAGATTACATAGACATGCACCACAAAATACAACAAACGGAGAAAGAAATGGACGAGGAATTTGTTAGTGTACAAATTCCTCCTGACCAAGGCGATGGTGTGCAGCATGACCAGTCTATCCAGTACATGCAACTCACTGTGAGCTCTTACTGTAAGTCATTCAGGCAGCTCAGCTATCCATCACACTGTCCCATGAATAGAGATCGAGTCACAGCCCGGAGCATCGACTTCAGCTATAGATAGATGAGGAACAGGCAGAGAAAGGCAGTTGCACACGAGAGCTCTTGCAGCAGAGAGAGGGAGACACTGGCTGCTGTCAACCTGCCTCGTCTACTCTAAGGGACAATGCGTTGGATTTGGCGGCGTAGCGTTGCAGATTGCAACCAACTGGATACTCCTCCGCTCAGGCCTCCCTTTTCCAAGGCTGTGGTAACAAGCAATGAGTGCAAAACCATGATAACGCCGTGGTATCTTTCAAGACCTTCACCTCGCTCGGTTCATCCTTACCATAACACTACTTTAGGAGCCACGAAAGCAGTTTTCTACGAAGAACTACGGTGGCCTTCAAGTAACGTAAAAATGTGAAAGGCCGTATCTAGAGCTGTGTTTGGTGAAACTGTTCTGAGCTACTGTAGAAACATGGTAGCATTGAGGAGAACCTTCTCCGTATGTAGACATGGACTCATTCTAAGCTAACAAAAACACAACAACGCTTCAGTTTCAGTTGATTGTACACTAATAAAAGCATAGAAATTAATATTTTCCATTTCTGCTAACAGATCGTCCTAAATACTACACACTGGCCCTTTAAGTTAATGACAATCATATGTTCCCCAGGATCCCTCTTACAAGGGATGCATATTATTCTTCAATCAAAGTATAAATATCCAAAAGAGACCATTTTCATTTGAAAATGTAAGACAAGTAAGACAAACATTACTTGTCTTCTGGATTTCGGGTTATGTGTGCATCAAAAGAGTTGTAGTGTTGATTTATTGCAGCAAGATTTTAAATCCTTAGTGCAAGTTTCACAGTCGCACACAAATTCAAGCTCATTTAAACACATTCATACTTGCTGGCTTGACTAAACTTGACAATCTTTTAGTACTGGCATCAAATAAGGTACTGTATAAGGAGGATTAAAATAAGTTTCATTTGGCAACCTGCTTGTTTTCTCCCTTTTGTTGTAATGGAACTCTTGCATCATGTGATGGTTTCCAGAAAACCAGCTGATGCGATATCATATTATCTTTGTATTGCTCATTGTTCCGGGAGAATAGAACGGACGAGCGAAGGAGAGAGGAGGAGGAGAAGGACACATGTAGAGTAGTGAGGACAGAGAGGTGATGGTAGAAGAGATGTTTGTCAGGAAGAAAGGAGAGGAGTTAGGGAGCCGAATGAGGAGGGAGGAGACAGAAAGGAAATACTTAAATTGGGTGTGGTTGGATGAAAGTGTTGAAAGAACGGTGTGAATATTACTGCGAGTAAGCAGTGTACTGGCGGGGGGGGGGGAGGGGGGAGTAAAGTTCTGGGAAAGGTTGTGAAACAGTTTTGTTATGAAGGAAAGACGGAACAGTGGTGAAGTGGAAAGAGACAGACCCGAACAAAAAACACCTTTTTTTATCTACGATCTCTTTTATAAGAGACGTGAGAACAATTCAGATCATTCAGTCACACAAAGCAGTGGTCACACACATCAACACATATTGTTAGAAATATCAGGAAGTTTAATCTTTACTTTCGTCAGAGGAATGAATGTGAATGTTGCAGGTGATGTTCGATGTTTCGACAACTTGGATAGCACGGCCTTATAAGTGAAAACACCGATATGCAGATGCCTTCTGATGTCAGCGATGGCCATCAGTCACAATAAATACCAACATGTTGTCTTGGTAAAGGCCCTGTCACACACGTTTTTGAACATGCTCAAAAAACGTTTCACAGCCTCAGCGTTCAACAACGTACACCAGCGTATTGTCGATATTCCATATACGGTGGCATAGTTTCCGCCATACGGCAAAGGAATACGCTAGAAATGCGTTATGCATCTGTTGGGCAGTCGTCGAATATGTTTTGTATAAGTACGTGATGCGCTATCAATAGGCTCTGTATACGTTCACATACGTTGTATTTGCTATATTTGCATATGCGCCAGAATCTGCCATAGGGCACTGAGTGACAGGGCCTTAGCAAGCTTTAAATGAATAAAAGATGCATCGCCTAGTTTAGCGTACAAGATTGTATCGTCAGCATAGAAATTGACTTTGCAATTCTCAGTTAGAATAAATATAATTTATGTATAGAGTAAATAGCAGGGGGCCTAAATAATGATCCTTTTAATCAGTCAACTTGTTTCAAGTATTTTCTACAAATAGAAATCTTGAAAAAAAAACACTGGATTTAATAACATTTGTGGGTTTGCACAGGAAACAGGTTGGACGATTCCAACAAGTCCTCTGATTAAACAACAAAACAAAACATTTTGTTTGTTACTGTACTCCTCAACAACTCATATAATAATTTTCAAATTTGATGCCACTGAGGGCTTCTAAAACTGTTGTATAGGACAGTTTTCTGATCTGACACCACTATGGTTTAGACCAGGGGTGTCAAACATGCGGCCTACGGGCCAAAATCTGGCCCTCGGGATGACTTTGCAAAGTGTAAAAATTAGTTGTTTTGATCATAAAGTAAAAGCCTTTGTAGATATACTGTGATCAGTAAGTTATAACACACATGTGTAAATTATAAAAAATTAATTGGAGTTGTTGTTATTTACAGGTTATTATGTTGTGATGTTACTGGTCCGGCCCACTTGAGATCAAATTGTGCCGTATGTGGCCCCCGAACTAAAATGAGTTTGACACCCCTGGTTTAGACGCTAACAGGCTGGTTTAGGTCAGAATAACTACTTCAAACAGATTGGGGATTGATCATTGTAATGTTTAAAAGAAACTTACTTTAACAGTTCAAAATCTGACATTTTGTATATATATTTAAACACTCAGACCTCCTCCCTCTGTGGATTAATGGAACTTGTCAATTAAACGTTACGATACTTCAGCGATTGATGCTATCGATAGCCTTTGGAGAACAGTAAATAGATCATCGCTGCAAATACATTGAAATCATTTGATTTCCCGGCACAATTTCTGCTTTTTTTGTTACTGTTTACTACTGATAGGTTTATATTTTGGGGGTATTAAACAACTACCACGTCTTCTAACCCCAGCAGATTTCACACAGTAAGAGAATGTTTACAGTCAATGTTGTACGACATATTACAAATAAATAACACTAACATGAATTTCTCTGAAATCTGTTTTGCAAAGAAAGTTTTAAGCTCATTTTCCACTGCGTGTTGGTGGGAGGTGTTCAGGGCTGCTGGAGGGAGAAGAAGGAGGGGGGGGTTGGGGGTATCTGGGTCCTGACAATGATTCCACCCCCGCACCAAACCTGCCACTCCACAATATGTGCTGGATTCTTGTCGTGCTCTCTGTGTGGTGTCAGAGACAAATCTAGTGGAGAATGCCGCCGTGCTTAGGATTACATTTTCCATCCGTGCATTCCTCGGAGCAGTGCTAGAAAGCTGCTGTCACAGAAAGTGTGCTGAAGACATACTGACATTCACAAGCTCCGAGAAATAGACTTGTGACAGTGGATGAAGTTTCTTATACGGCAACTTTATTTTATTTTATCAAAATTTCACAACAAAATTGGAGGAGAGGGATTCTTCTTTTGTTTCTCACAATGCCTCTTTGTTTCTAACATGAATACAAATATATCTAACCCGACCAGAAAACATCCAACCAGATAAAGGATCTTAGTGTAAATCAGTATCTTGTGACCCTTTAATACGAATGAAGGCCTTCTTGACACCCCTCACCACAGTGTGCATGACAACAGCTTATTTAAGGAATAACTTTCCAGTTTCATTGTTTAGTTTTAGGCTTGAAAAAGTAAAACCATCCACTATTTTTGCAAGATAAAAGTCCAAGAAATATATATAATTACGTGGATGTTGTCTCTTACGACCCCCATGTTGGTAACTGCTGGTGTAAATAATGATGATGAGACTGTGTTGCCACTGAACCTAAAGCCTGGGGGTGTTGCCTGTGAAATGAACATTTCATGTTTAGCTTTACACCCTTTAAAGCCATTGAATCAGGATAAGATCAATTGAATTAGTCTTCGCTTCACTATAAGTAATGCTTTTCAGGCGTAGTTGTTGCTCCACCTTAATAAACAGCCCCCAAAAAAAGTAAAAAGATTTTCTTATCATTTAAATGAAGTGACTTCTTTTAAAGGAGCATCCTCGCAGAGATTCTGTGTTTTAAAGTCTATCTCTGAGTTCTTTGCACGAAGCGTTTCTTCCGCTGAGCTTGCAGTTTGAGCTCTGCGCCACGAAGGTCACATGATTTTCCTCGTACATTTAATTGCTCACTTCCCACTGGAATGTTAATCCCGTTTCAATGAATGTTAAATCTGCAAATACTGAAGTTTACAGCCCTGATTGGAAACTAATTGGAATGCATGAAATATTAAAAGTCACAGCAGAGGGGCTGCGATGGACCAGGGACGTTTTTTGACCATTTTTGTGAGTCTGTTGTCGACAGTGATGAAGCCTTACTGCACACCACGGCCCAGACTCACTGGTATCAGTTCATTTATACAACTATCATTGGCAAAAAAAGCCTCCATATCTCCGCTCACTCCTCAATATCTCCAACAGCAACAGTAAGTATGAACTTTCCTAAATACCGCACCTTTTTTGGGCTTCGTTCTTTCCAGCTTGCCACTCCTAGTAACTGGAAGGAAAAATCCACACTTTGGATCCGTTAACCTCCCTTAATCCTTCAACTGAAACAAACTTGACATGGTCCAACTTGTTTTCAGTCTTTATGATATTAGTAATACTTTATACATTTCAAATTGAGCTTTTCTAGCTTGCTGGAAAATAATTTGGGGAGTCTCCTGTTGGACGTGCACACTTTCTGTGGTGGGAATAAAACCTTAAACTCTTGCTGCTAAACTGGCTCTGACATTTACATACTTGTACGTGCTGCGTTTCTTCCCTGTTACTTGAACATATTTTAAGAATCAGCAGATCACAAGCCGTCTAGCTGCTTATCTGATAACTCACTGTATTGTAAATATTACAGTTGGACTGTAAGATAACAGGCAGAGAGGTGAGACAGGAGAACTGTGTGTTTTACCTACATGACAGGAAAACAAAGCTTTGGAAAATCCTGGTTACGACAGACCCGTGACTGTAGAACAAAGCCGAACGTTACGCAACATGATGTTAGTTAGTCACCTACAGTTTCATGCAAAAAAAGTATATCTTGTGATTTGTTGTCATTGACAGCTGCTGCGGAGAAGTTATAAAGTTAACAAGCTACAAGCATTTCAGAGCCGCCACTCTAGAAATAGATTTTGGGTGGAGTACCATTTTAACATTTCACCATTGTGCATGTAGCTGTTGAACAGTTGAATAAGTTCACAGGCAGAGCACACACACACACACACACACACACACACACACACACACACACACTCAGAGTGCAGTTCACTTACGCTGTAAATATGGCCAGCTGCACACGTGCTGTTGTTATGATTACATTACTTGTTAATGATCATAACTAGTGAGGCAACAACACAGACACACATCAAGCAAGTGCAACAACACCTGTGAAGCCAGATAATATCATTTATTTTATCCAGCATGAATCGGTGCTGCACACTGTGGGGACTGTGTGCGCTTCACAGCTGGGTTAGCCATGAACTAAAATACAAGAGACAAAAACAACGTGACCTCGACCTCCGAGAACTTCCACAGCAACACACACGAAACCACACAGACAGCAAGTTAAAGCCTCTTTCACTTCGACCTTGTCAGTGTTTCCACACAGAAGACAGAAAGGCGGCAGTAAACACATTTAGAGAACACACGCAGGGAGCTGGAATAAAAAACAAGAAGTCAAAGAAGGAAATAAAAGTGATCTGCTGATGGGAGAGTTTAACCATGTGGGGAACAGATGATGAAAACATCTGAACGCTGAAGAGGATGTCGAGGGGACGCACGGTCAATCGGAGAGGAAAATTGCGAAATTAGGGACAGAGGAGCAGAGCACCATGAGCTGTCCATGTGTGCTCCCAGCAAAACTGAAAATAGAAGCGCATTCAAACACCTCAATATTACGTAATATACTGACCTTTCGTGCTACGTCATAACTTGAATAACACGCATGGAGGACCAGAGGCTCTGCGGCTTATTTACTGCGGAACAGCGGGTTGGAAGAGACTGGTTCCTCGTGGAACCCCAGGCGTCGTCAACATATCTCAAATGACTAATTAAACATGTCTGGCATGTTCTCAGCAATGACGCACCATCCGTGTTTTGTTTATTTGTTTATTTAGTTTTGTCTCGAGCATTCACATGAGGACGCCAATGAATGCAGGCGATCACGATATGATCCGCAGTCGGAGGTAACGCACCATGAATATAGAAGTGCACTAACAAAGGCGAGGAAGACGAAGACCGTTAGCCAACCTTACATTCTGCATGCTACATGCTCAATGGGTATGTACTGCATACTGCATGCTGCGTACTAAACGGATGTAAGTTTGATATTACTGAAGCAGTATGTATCACATGACTGACCCAACTCCGTCATTCACAGTTTCATTTCCAAACAGGCGTTATTCAGATAAACTGAATGCTTAATTTCTCACCTGAAACATCTCACATGACTGACGACCGCTCTCAAGTCACCCAGACGCAATGCATTGTGGGGCAGTATGTGCTCTCGCATACTCCAGAATTGCTAATGTAGCATAAATCCAGGCGTTTCTCGTCCTTGTTGGAACTCACATAACACATTATGCAATGAGGAAGGTAATGCACTATAGTTTGCATCATGAACACACACAATGAAAAACATTGGATGTAAACATTACTTTGTTCAATCGCCAAGAAGCTCGCGCCGGAGAGAACGTGCACTCTGTTCTGAATCTGCCCAACACCAAAAGATAGAATCATGTGCAAGTGATAGTTGCACCTCATAACCCTCCTTCTGCACATGAAAAGTAAACTATCTTCTAATCCTTCTTATCCGCTGAATCTTTGTTCATTATGTTCTCACAGTTTTCTCATCAAAGTGTAGGTGCAGCATAAACCACAGTGTTTGCATTCAACATACTTCTCCTCTGCAGCTCTCAGTCGGACAAAAGACTCAAAGGCTTTTTTTTTATTTGCACAAAAGCCACAGCGTAGATGTTGGCAATGAACATCGTAAGTCCTCCAACAAGTTTAATACAGTATACTCAAGACATATAGAAACACAATCGTGCAATAAAATAGTGAAACAAACAAAGTAAAACACCAAAAGTGTTGGAGAGGAGCTTGAGCAACACTTTAAAGTTCTCCTGTATCTGTAACTTCTCACAGCCTGTAAAGCAGCACCTGCCTTGTTGAAAGAGATTCTACACTTCACATTATCAACATGTCCACACGCACTCAAACTGTTTCATCAGATTACCGTCACGGCGTGGAGGGAAACATTCCTGCTTCATGTGGAGCAGGATGTGGAGCCCTGGAGCCAGCAGTGGACTCCAGAGGCCGGATGCAGACACGTCTGTGTGGATCTAAAACCGTGTGTGTGATCAAAAATGCAGACGTCAGATTCTTAAAGCCGAATCTTAAACATTGTGGAACTGGACGAGTATGCACAAGCCAGATTTCCACTCCCCCGGGTCACTGCGAACGGTTGTAGAAATGCTCCTAATCAGCAGTTTGCATTAATGGATGACAATAAGTGCAAAGAAGAAGTGTCATCTCACAGATTGAGTTGCTTCCGCAGCGCTGCCAGAGCAGCTGCCCGGTACACATAGCTGGGGATATTTATAGTGCAGATACGATGAATTCATCCTGTAAGCTTCATCGCTCGTGATATCATATAACTATTAGATGTCAGAAAGACGATCAATGATAAAACCACAGCGCTCATATCGAAAACAACTTTGCAAAGTGCTTCACTGTTGAAGATAAAATAAAAAGAGCATTACAGGAACCTTTAAAATCTTTTGAAAATATACCTCCATCAGTGAAATTGGCATCTCATATCTCCACCATCTCGCTGCACATTCTTCTTGTATAATCACCAGTTCAGGTTATATAAAGGGCGTCTGCAGGGTGCACACATCCGTCTGGCCCTGGAGTGACTGGTGTTCTACTAAGACAGGCCATGAATCAGAGTACAGTGTCGTGTCCAGGTGAACAAGTCCAGTCTGAGTAAATAGAGCTGGAAAAACAATCCTGGTCAAAATCAGCAGCTGAAATCTGTGTCAAACTCCACTTGGAGTCAAAGGTCATCGGCATGCATCTTGTCGGAGCTGTGACGTGTTTACATTTGTGTCGACCAAATAATATTTATAAAGAAAGGTTTGACAGCCTCAGACTCCCTGATGAGGGGAAGAAGCCAAACGTGTGAAGTTCACACTGAACAAGTGGAGGAAGCTGCTGGATGGTGGAGACTTTCTCACAACAGAGAACTGAACTGACCTTATTGTCCCAATGCTATGAACACTTAACAACCTGTGTGTGCAGACTGCACCCAGGAATCTTTGAGCTCAATAAAACAAACACAAGATATTTCTAAATGCCTCGAATACCAACTGTAGAAGAGAGTTCCAGCTTTTCCATTCAGGAGAGAACAAAAGCCAGAACACAGTTTGTTCTGAAGCTGAACGCAGAGTTTGAGGTGGACGAAGCATCTGTAACATCACAGCTTCACGTGGAGGGACGAGCTCAGGAAACACTGCAGCAGAGAAACGGTCAGAAGCATAAGTACGTCGCCCTTATATCATCATAATATCACGGAGATGAACGCCTGGGAAGAGAAGCTGCACACATCAATATCAGTTAACTGGTCATGAGGTCATGAGTGTCCCCTGTGACCCTGGAAGAGCTTTGTCCAGTCTGAGAAAATAACCCCCGACGAGTTGCACTATGGGAATTATACAACCCCGTGTTTGTGGAACTTGAACTATACTAAAGGCAAAAAGCATTTCTTAAACGCTGCATCAATGTTTACTATTCTTTTTTAAATATGAGTTATGTAAGTCCTGAGTGGGTTTACAGGTCATGGAGAGATTATTCATCCAGTCTCTTTTTATTTAAATGTGAAAGTCTGTTTTTGTTTTGCATTGTATGTATGAATTGCACTATATATATATATATATATATAAAACATATTTTTAAAAAGGTTTCAGAGATTTATTTTTAAATATAAAATATTAATTACATTTTAGAGGGTGTTCGAGCATAACATTTAAACCTGCTTTTGCCTTGAAATGGTCAAAATCAAAGTACGAGTCTTGATTATTGACTATTTTAGGTTGAAACTAATCCCACAGCAGCCACCGTTTAATGCATACGGATCAGGCTGAAGGTGTCCGCCTCCCTGCTGCTTGTGCCACGTTAGCATCTCTGCAGCTGAAGAGTTGTTGTCACAAACCGCGGCAGTAGATTGACTCACGGACGCCATTGGCCGCGTATTTCCCGTGGCCTTCTCCTCCCGTGTGTCACCGTTCTGCAAAGACACCGTCGCTGCATCCTGCGCTCAGTTTTAAAGAAATACAAACACGCCGGAGATGTTTTTCCCTCCCAGCAGAACGATGATGGCTGCAGCCGGACCTTCCTGCAGCGCTGACACAGCACTGTGGCAGTACAGTGCAAGACTACTGTGGCAGTAATTGCATCAGCGTGTGCATATGGACATAGTGTGTGCGGAAAACAGCTTCTGGAGTCATAATCACACACACATTATAAAACTACAGCAACTTATAATAAAACAGGGTGAACCATAAAGGCAGTAAACATGATCTCCTCCTTTGGAGAAACAGCAGCTCTGTGTGTCAGGAGTAAAAGAAGGATAAGAACTAATGAATCAAACAAACAGCCAACAGGAAGTAGCACAAAGGTCAAACCC
The DNA here is from genome assembly GCF_900634415.1 of Cottoperca gobio. Lineage (NCBI taxonomy): Eukaryota > Metazoa > Chordata > Actinopteri > Perciformes > Bovichtidae > Cottoperca > Cottoperca gobio. The sequence goes on from NC_041359.1 coordinate 27,128,246, forward strand.
ACTGTGTAAAGTCATCTTGAAAACAGATGCCAACTTAGACAAACAGAAGTAATCAGAGTCCGAATGTGTCAAACTGTTCACGAGTCAAAAGAAGAAAGAAGGCAAATAAATCAGCTTCTTATTACTGCCCACACACACACACACACACACACAGGCACACACACGCACACACACAGGCACACACAGGCACACACACACTCACACACACGCACACACACACTCACACACACACGCACACACACACGCACACACAGGCACACACACACACACGCACACACACGCACGCACACACACGCACACACAGGCACACACACGCACACACAGGCACACACAGGCACACACACACTCACACACACGCACACACACTCACACGCACACACAGGCACACACAGGCACACACGCACACTCACACACACACACGCACACTTACACACACACACGCACACACACACGCACACACACACACACTCACACGCACACACAGGCACACACAGGCACACACGCACACTCACACACACACACGCACACTTACACACACACACGCACACACACACGCACACACACGCACACACAGGCACACACAGGCACACACAGGCACACACAGGCACACACACACTCACACACACACACGCACACTTACACACACACACGCACACACACACGCACACACACGCACACACAGGCACACACAGGCACACACACACTCACACACACGCACACACAGGCACAAAGTAATTAAAATGATCAACACATTAATGCATTAATAATTATAATTATAATTATAATTAAATAATATAATATATATTATTGAAAAATTGGCCTTTCGGCATAATGAGTACTTTCACTTTTGGTACTTTGACTTAAGTAACAGAGTATTTTTACACTGTGGTATTAGTACTTTTACTGAAGGAAAAGATCTGAGTACTTCTTCCACTTCTGTTTATTAGAAGTTAATGTTCTCGAAGGTGTCGAGCAGGAACGTTTTCAGCAGCTCCTGCAATACTTCACCAAAAACCCCTCAGGGGGAGCCCGACAATCGAGGCTCTTGTTTGAGGTTCGCTTTGTGTTGCTCTGTTTGCAAGTTCCAACTCGTCTCAAATTAGTTTAAGTTATAAAACTTAGACCCCATCAAAGCCCCTGCAAGAGATAAACGTTATACTGGAGATGATTTGTTTTTTTTCTCCTTTTCACCTTGTTCTGTCGCCAGAAAAAGACAAAAACTTTAGCTCCAGAACGACAAATACAGAATTAAAAGCAGTCTTTGTAGAAAACCGCAGGGCAGAGCATGTGTGATGCCACACAGGCTTCTTAAGGAATGCTTTGAAGCTCAGATTTGGGGGTCACTGACAATCCAAAGGAAGCGTGGGTGGAGCCAAGGTGGGTTGATGTCGAGGCAGCCACCAAGGGTCAGGGCAATAAACTGAGACACCTGTCAAGCACCAAGCGTTATTATTATCGTATTCCTCTTCAAGCCCTAAAGGAACAATGATTCTCAAATGTCACATTCGAAGTAGCGAAATTAGTCAGAGATTTTGACTTTCATGGAAAACTACGAGAACATTTAAGAGTTCATGTGCATGAGTCTCAGTGAAATAGGGGGCGTGTGTCTGTGCCTTTAAACTGTCATCACTGCGTTGGCAGCAGGCACATTCCAGCCATTGTGAATACAGACTGCCAACCCTCATGACCATAAGGTCAGGAATCAGACCCCCTCCTGACAATCTGCATAGCAACAGTCCGATCAGGACGAAAAAATTACGTTAAAAATGATGTAAAGCATAAAGGTGTTCTACTATCTACACGTGTAGGTTTAAAGAGGTATTAGATGCTGGATATAAAGTGAACATTCAGGCTTTATTCTGTGTATAAATGCAGTTGACAAATGTATGTTAGTGTTTCCCAATAACTACCGAGACTGTTCCTCTCAGACCTAACCTCTCTTTTGCTCTGGTAGCTAACTGGACCCCGCTCCGCTCGGCTCTCCCTTTACAAGACTCCAGGAACGAGCCGGCGAGTGTAAACCTGTGGTGACGCAGAGGTATCCTTCAGGTACCTTCACCTCAGAGGCCATCCTTACCATAACGTCTTCAATCTACCCAAGTTCTCCCACAATGCACCGCTTCTCCGCTCCCTTCACTGGTTACCAGTAGCTGCTCGACTCTTCTTCAAGACTCTGGTGCTGGTCGACCGTGCTTTGAATGGACCAGCCCCTTCCTACATCCAGAGTGAGCGAGAGTCAGCTCGCTCACTTCGCTCTGCATCGGCCAATCGGCTCGCTGCTCCCTCACTGCGAGTGGGACTCAGATTCCCCTCAAATAAAACCCGCTTGTTTGCTATCCTGGCTCCAAAATGGTGGAACGACCTCCCCATTGATGTCTGGACAGCAGCAGACAGACTTCACATCTTCTGCAGACTGAAAACTCACCTGTTTCGACTGCACCTCAGTGAATGAAGAACCAAAAACAAAAAAACACTGCTCTTTGTATGTTGCATTTATATTGGTTTGGCTTATTTGTAGCTAATAGTTGAATTCATATTCTATTGTTTCTGTATGTTGCCCTTTTGTCTTATTTGAAGCTGTTGTTCTGCACTTAAACGATTGTACCCGTTTGAAGCTGATGTACTTGTAAGATTCTTGCTGTTCGGAGTTGTATCCTCATGATTGTACATAGACAGACGGGGATTCAAGGGTCCTTATCGTTGGGTGGTAATCATTATAACTGCGCTGCAATTAAAATCTCCTACGTTCCCTGAACACTTTCAGATGTTCTGTGGGTTTAAAAGTTGAGAGTATAGAAGTTTTTGTCCGTAACAGCTTGAATTCATTTTGGTTACAGGGAATTCCAGCGGTGACAAATGTTTGTTTTGAAAAGAAAAGAATCCCGAAATCATTAAATAAATGTGCATGTTTGATTCGTGTTGCTTAGTGTTTGTATTGTTCAGGAAAATAATGCAATGAATGGATGAATTTGACACATTTCAAACACGTTACAGGTTGTTAGTCAGTCTTTAGAAAAGAGCGGTTAGTCATAAGTGTCTGTTTTGTTGGTCATCACTACATGACGATGCATTTACTGTGAAGCAGCTTAATCATCATGTTTCTCTATTTCCTGTGACTAGAAGAGGATCCTTTTCTCAAGTAGGCTACCTCCACCATAAACCACGAGAACATAAAATAAGTGTGTCTCAGGTGAAATGAGCAAGATCTTTGTATTGTTACAGACCTTTTATGTTTATTCTTCTTACTAGATTGTACTCTTTATGTCACGACGCGGCGCGGCCACAGCAGCCTCGTCAACACGATGAAGCAGATGAGAAAACGTTACTTGGTCCAGTGAATGGAAAGTTTACATTAATAAAGTCCCGGATGTAACTGTTGATGCTCCGCTCTGTGAGATTCCTGCAGCAAAGAATGTTCGAACCATCGAGAACTTCAAGATGAAATATATATAGATATATTATATATATATATCTATATATATCTATATATATCACCTCAACGCAAAGCACTTAGTAGCTCGGAGCTAGCTAGCACCGCCGCTGATGCTAAAGTGAGCGACCCGTCTGGTCATCTCTCGATCAGGCGTTCAGACGCAGAATGAGTCGGTCTACCTGAGACACATTAACAACTCCATCAAATCAAATCAAATCAAATCAAATTTATTTGTATAGCCCAATATCACAAATTATACATTTGTCTCAGTGTGCTTTACAGACTGTACAGGTTACGACACCCTCTGTCCTTAGACCCTCTGTCCTTAGACCCTCTGTCCTTAGACCCTCTGTCCTTAAACCCTCTGTCCTTAGACCCTCTGTCCTCAGACCCTCTGTCCTTAGACCCTCTGTCCTTAGACCCTCTGTCCTTAAACCCTCTGTCCTTAGACCCTCTGTCCTCAGACCCTCTGTCCTTAGACCCTCTGTCCTTAGACCCTCTGTCCTCAGACCCTCTGTCCTTAGACCCTCGCATCGCACAAGGAAAAACTTCCTAAAAGAAACCCCAAAATTAAAGGGAAAGAAATGGAAGAAACCTCAGGGAGAGACTGAGGAGGGATCCCTCTCCCAGGATGAACAGACGTGCAATAGATGTCGTGTGTACAGGATAAACAACATAGTACAAATACAACATTTGACAGAAATTATGTTGTGTTGAAAAAAAAAAAAAGAAAATAGAAAGTTTGGATGAATCCAGGAAAATGTCAAAAAGGCTTCCCGGTGTCCAGCAGGACCAGGTCAGCAGGCGCAGCCACGATTCAATGATCCTGACGTAAACTTTATCAGTGGCAACCTGCCACATGAGAGACAGAAACTCCGGGGATGATGCCCCGGATGATGAGTTAGTAACATACATTTACATAAATGCATACAGATAGAGAGGGAGAAGAAGAGAGAGGGAGGGGAGGAGAGAGGAAGAGAAGGAGGAGAGCAGGGAGGTGTCCCCCGGCAGTCTAAGCCTATAGCAGCATAACTAGGGGCTGATCCAGGGCAAGCCTGAGCCAGCCCTAACTATAAGCTTTATCAAAAAGGAAAGTCTTTAGCCTACTCTTAAATGATGAAATATGTTATGCCAGATTTTAAATTGCACTTTATGTCAAACTGATGATCTGTGTCGTCTAAGATAATTGTAGCAAACAAGATATTGGAGAAAGAGTATTAAATAAAATACATGTTGACAGTTTATAATGCTACTCAATGATTCATCTTCCAAAATCCATTTGAATATTTTGAAATGCTTCTCACAGCAAATATTGAAATATGCGATTAATAAACATTAATTAATCACAAAGCATGTAATCAATTAGATTTTATTTTTTTAATCGCTTGACAGCCCTAATTTATTTGTATAGCTGTCTGATGTCTGCAGAATAAAATACAATAAAAGTAAGTGTAGATGGAGAGGTTGTTTTATGTCTCAACTCTGAGCGTGATTATTTTTAAACGGTTGTTTTTGGCATTTTCCATAATGTTGAAGCAGAAACCAAATGTTTGAGAAGTCAATGCTGTTGAGCACTAACAGTCTCTTTGCACCAACCATCAGTTACGCAATAAGCCTCTTTGCATAGAAGTGTCCCAGAAATAGATTTTTAGCATGTGTTAAAAATGATTATTATTACATAAGAGATTATATTATGGTAGAAATGTTGAAGTATTAAGTATTGCAACTGAGGCTGAATGCTGGTGCAAAAATAAATGGCAGTAAAAAGAAGATTTAAATCTGTAATTCTGAGACTTTTACAGTCCCAACCTGTAATAGCAGCGAGCGCATTATAGGACACTTGGGAGAAAAATCACATCTGTGTTTTTGCACTTTCTTCTGACATTTGCTTTTCTTGTGCGGTGCAGCATCGTACGTCTTCAGTCCTCAGAAATATATTTTAAAAAAGGGGAAATCCGCCATAGCAACATGAATCATGCAGCTTATATTTAGAGCTTGTGAACCGCTATTTCTTAAATGCTAAAATAATGTTCTGTCAGACTGCTTTGCTGCACATGTGTGTATGAAAGTGTAGATGTTTATCATGTGAAATTGAATCTCAAACGATGGCATTCTGCCTGCAGACTAAAAGAAGTCCGTCCGTCCTTGAAGTCTTTAGATGAATTACTGTATTAGAAAAAGGGATAAAGTAAATTTGATTAATGGAATAAGTGTATTAAGAGTCTTGTTACACATCATGATGAACAACTTGGCAGCAGAAGAGCTGCAGCTGAGAAAACAGAACAAACGTTCTCATATTTCAGCAGAATTAAAAACCTTCTGTTGCTTTTCACTTCTCTTCTGTTCGAAGTGTCCTTCAGATGGTGCTGCTGAGCAAAAGCAGCCGTCGTGTTGACTCCATGTTTTTTCTGCAGTACCTTTGTGCCTTTGCTCTTTTATAATTGCCAGCTGCATTACATTGTGGTAACGAAAAACAACTTTCACGGTCAGTGAATCTGAAATCTGGCACAGGCTGTACACTTCCATACATAAAAATAAATAACATCTTCCTGCAGTGTTCAATGAACACAGCTCGTATATTTGTACTCTCTCTGGCCGTCTGACTAAACACATGCTGCCGTCTGTCATCGCGGCGTTCCACAGAAGATTTGCAGCAGCAGGAGGATCAGACGACCTTACGCCCACCGACCGACATGCTTCAGATCTTCAGCAGGCCAACAGTGTCCGGCTACAACACTGATTATGAACAGTGGAGTCAAATTTCTATGACCTGTGGAAACCTGGACAATCTAATAATACGTCCAGATTTGCAGATTTTTCCTGAGTCTTGTCACGTTCGTCTCATCTTCTGATGTTGAGATGAAGAAGATTCCTGTATAAATATAACTGGGATGCTTTGGTGGCTTAAAGGAAAGCTAGACGTTTTAGTGTCTTGAGTCGATCAGAAGATTATTAACACCATATGAAACTACAACCAGCAGGAAGCTAACGTAGAATACACAGAGAAGTTACCAAAATCCTCCGAGCAGCACCTCTAAAGCTCAGCAATTAACATGCATCGTGTTTGTTTCATGCACATCACATCTGAAGAGTAAGAACTACACTGTTGTTGTGTGTCGGACTACTTCTTTACAACAGGGGGCTTTAGAGGGGCCTGTTAACATGCGTCACTCTGCTTCCACTATTTGTGCTAAGCTAAGTTAGCTAGCTGCTGGTGGCAACTTCATCAGAGGTGGTTGTGTCAGTAATTACAAACATTGACACCAACAGAGCAGACGAGCTCATTTATAATTACAGTGCAGATCCCAAAGTTTTAAGAGATATGTGTCAGTCTGAATTTAAGAAATGTGTATAAAAAGATGCAAAAGACATCTATAATATTTATATTTGGTGGAATGGTGCAGCCATAACAACACTGTGAAAACATCACATATCTTATAGCAATGACAGTTGAAGGCCAACAGGGAATATATAATATATACAGTGTTTCCCCTACCATTGTCTTGGTGCATCGCCCTGCCAACGGAGCGCATCGCCCTGCCTGAAATTCAAGGTGTTTTGCTCGAATTAAAAGAAATAAATATATTATTTTAATTCACAACTCACTTTTCACATTGACAGGTGCTCTTTTATTAAATAAACTAAACGCTTATGCTATTGATCTAATTTATGTGCACGTTTCAGTTTGTACGGTCTACTTTGCGCATTCACATTCTCTCCTTCGCTCCGTTTTGCGAAGGGCGGGGCTTCGCAGCTGACACACACACACACATGCGCACACACTTACAGAGCGGTAGAAAGGAGAGGGGAGAACTAAAGAAGAGAGAAACCGCGCCACGCATGCGCACGCAATCCCCCGCAATATATATATATTAATAAAACGAACAAGTCAAATCAAGCAATCTGATTGGTTCTTAGCCGTGGTATAATGAGCGTATATCACGGGTAGAATTGTAGTTACTTTTCACAACAAGTCAGTATCCCTCCGCGTCTGAGAGAAAGCTACACCGTCACAGCTGTTAAATGACGTCCGGTAAGAAACAAAGTCCCAAAGCGTTGCTCTGGAGGAGTGGATCATCAGTGCCTCCAGAGAAGAAACCCTCAAAGACCACGTGCAGAGCTACGTGAAGAGCAGCTGTTAGTGTTGTTGCATAGCGACCACCTGCACTATGTTCTGTGCAGAAGGCACAGTGTATTTTTCTTTCGTATTGCCACACTTGGTAACCGTTTTATAAAAGCAATAGCTCACTTCAGTGATATATGGTCATTATATCACAGTTAAGGGGGTTGTACCACGCCCCTTAACTGTGATGTAATGACCATATACCACGGCCTGTCGTCAGCTATTGCTTAAATATATATATACACAGTATATATATATATATATATATATATATATATATATATATATATATATATATATATATATATATATATATATATAATATAATATTATTTATAATAATAATAATATATGTATATTATATATATACATATAATATATATATATATAAATTATGAATAATATTATATTATGTATAATATATATATATATATATAATATTATATTATTTATATCATATATAAATATATATATAATATATATAATTTATATAATATATAAATATATATATAATATACATATATACAATTGAATGGTTGAAACACTCTTTAATTTACAAGCATTAAGCTGAAGATCAAATCCACATCAACACCTGTAACTGGGATGCACACACACACACACACACACACACACACACACACACACACACACACACACACACACACACACACACACACACACACACACACACACAAAACCTTTAAATGATATTACTCATCAACTGCACTTCTCCTGCGACACACTTCAATTTAAAAGTAAACTAAAACACATTTCTAGGTGAAAATACCAAGAGTTCAATCTAAAAGAGCCCAACAAAGGAAGCACATTATGATGAAGCTAATCGCTCCTGACTTCTTCAACCTGCCCTTGATTCCCAGAGAATAGAAATACTTAGACTTCTTGCTTTTCGTTTTACATAGTTATATATCTGAACTATATAAGCCCTGTGTGGCATCACTAAGTATTCCTATATAAACATAAGTAAATGCTTATAGATAAAAGCTTGTAAATGGAAATATCTATTGACATCTGGATGTACTCCACAGACCTCTTTGCTTTATTTGGTGATATTTACGGCAGTTTATAAATTGCTTATGTTTACAAAAACTGTATTTTCAGTGCGAGAAGTGCTTTTTAGGAATATTGGCTCTTGCAGAAATAGAAACCACATCTGACCAAACCAAAATAAAATGGTCTGTTATATAGTGTACATCATAAACAACGAGATGCTCCCACTACTAGAGCGACACATGGAAGCGTTTACTGATCTGAAGCCGCTTTTATACGACACATAAATCAGTTTTCTGTTGTGAAAACACAGTTAATGTCGAGGTTTGGGCCCAGAAATGTTATATAGTAAACATAAAACAGTCAAACTTGGCTCCCTACAGAGAAAACACACATTACGCATATTAAACAGGAATATGCAGGTTATGGAAATAATGCAGCGGGATTGAAAGGATTCTGTATCCCAGTGCGATAAGAATAAGCACAGAAACAAGAGACTGGATTTAGTTTCTAAGTCAAAAGCTCAGAAATGTTAAATATAAAAGTTACGATGATTTATTCGAACACGGTGAACATACGATACAGAGGAACGGCTGCTCCCAGCCAATAACAAGTTCACTGACTGAACCATCTGACCAGCAGCCAACACACTCATATGACTCACTGCTACTGTGTGTGTGTGTGTGTGTGTGTGTGCGTGTGTGTGTGTGTGTGTGTGTGTGTGTGTGTGTGTGTGTGTGTGTCTGTGTGTCAGTGAAAGTCTCTGTCTGGAATATGAGAAGGTATCATGACAGTCAGTTGGCTCACTCAGAAACAACTGATACCAAACCACTCTCTCCATTCCTCTCTCTCTCTCAATCAGTTTCTTACACACACACACACACACACACACACACACACACACACACACACACACACACTGCAGTATCATTTAAATCATTTAACACCCACTGCAGCAAGATCATGTTAGCAGGTTACGAGCTGGCACAGTGCTGTGTGTCCCTGTGTGCTTCCTTTAGCCCTTAGCAACATCCTGTGTTCGTGATGAAGATGGAGATCTTCACGCCACTCTCGTCTACAGTTTATACAAGGTGCTGCATCTATGACCGAACACAGAGGCCTTCAGGGCCAAAATAAACCAAGATCGGATTCTGATTTTATTTTTTTGCATGGCACCATCATTTACTAGCCTGAAGCCAGAATCTTAAGAGCTCAGCTTTCACTGAGAGTCCGGAAAACATCCATGGAAGGCATTACGAGATGCACTGATGCATACAGAAACAGCACTTTTGTGTTGTAAGGTAACACTTTTATATTACTAGACTCTTAACACTATAGCGTAACATAATATTTAAGACAATAGTGTCGGTTTGGGGCAACAATTTGCGACCACTTCCTGTTTCAACGTGCACAAAGAAATGTTTTTTTTGTCCAGTTGGTGTGGCAGAATATGTCCGGCTTTGTTCTGACCTCAGCCAACATGTTTGGGATGCACACCGACTGTGATCCAGACCTCATCACTCAACATCAGTGTTGGACCTAATGCTCTTCTGGCTGAAGGGGATCAACTCTCTGCAGTCAGGTTGCAAAGCCTGGTGGGAAGCTTTCCCAGAAGAGTGGAGGCTGTTATAGCAGCAGATTAATGCTCCTGGTCACGTATGTGTGTAATGTTGGGATGTCCACACATGGCTGAGGTCTGTTTAAGTCCAAAGGGTAACTCATTTCATTGTTGGACTCAAAACCTTGTGCTTACATTACCCACAATGCAAGTCAACAGTTCATCGAGAGGATCAGGTGTGTCGGCTGCTCATGTAGCCTCGAGTCTGGAGCAGAGAGGAGGAGTGGGGGGACAGAGGTTTGCTCCTTTCTGACCCTCAGATTCTCCAACTTGCAGCTCTTATACAACATTATTTGTCACATATGTAACACCTGTTAACAGACTAACATAGCTGGAGTTCTCTTTAAAGGCACCTAAAGCTACGTGGTAACTTGGTACATGTGTGATATGTTATTTCAATAAACAACCAGTGTCCTTGTCTTCTGACACAGTGCCGTCATTGTGCACAATATGCTGCTTTTAGCTTTGGAACAAATGGACGAAAGCCGTAGTTTTTTCAGAACTGTCTCTTTAGATTATGCCAAGAAGACGCAGCAATATGCTGATTAATCACAATAACACAATTCTTGAAGCAGTGCGTTTAAGATAAGAGTTGCAGCATCCTTCTGCATCTGCATGTCTCATTTCATGCATCATATTTATTGAGAAACTTGTGGATATACGAGGAAACTGACATTTTAAGAAAAGCTGCTGGATTTTTCCACTTTCAAAAACCTGAAGGAAGTGAGAAGTTGCCCGGCTCCTGTTGAGGCAGAATAATTAGGGCAGACCCCTCAGAGAGAGAGGCCATTAATCTTAATCTTGGAGACCAACAACAGAGTAACCTTTCATCCAAACCCTGACAGGGTGTCCAAACTAATGCCCTGGGGTTCTTGTTGCAAGACGAATTAACCACAGCTTACCTCAGTTTGGACTTTCTGTGTTAAATATCTTTCACAGATCTGGAACCTGCAGAACACATCATAAGAAATATTTTAGTGCAGAGACCTGAAACTATTCATCTTAAAGACATGCGAGGCTTAGGGATGCATGTTTCTGGTTTGGTCTTTATGTTAAACTTATAAAAGATTAATTAATAAATAGATGTTTTAGTCGGTTAATCCTTGCAAAATGTTCAGCGCACACGTGAGAGGCTGCACCACGTTACGTGCCTGGTCTATGTTAAGGCCCTGTCACACATATCCGTATGACAGAAACTTATGCCGGCGCATACGAAATATCGGCAATAGGTTGAAATAAATTAAGGGTAAGTTGTGATCGTTTGAAGGACGCAGACGTTACGCCGAACACGCCAGACATACACAGCTCCGTATGGCAGAAACATGCCATAAAAATTAGCTCAAAATGTGTCAGAGTCCAAATACGTCCAACTTTTCCACAGCGGTGTTATAGCTGACGTATACATAACGCATACATAACAAATTATTATACGTATGTCAAACATTGCTATCATATCACTTACTTATACAAAACGTATCAGAGCGTCTGGACAACGGAGCTGGAAAAGTGCCATTTGGTTCACGTCATGCTGATGCTGGAGAACGGCTAACATGCTGAACGCTAGCTGTACTGTAGAAACACGTTTAATAAGTTACTCCGTCGTCAGGCATCATCTTAACATCGGGTAGGAATAGGTTATCCACTCGTTATCAATACATTGGCTGTAGGAGTCACCGTCAGCCAACGTAGCCTATATCTAACGTACGTCTAACGTAGTCACGTAGGTATTTACGTACTATATTTACGTAGGTAAGTATTCACATACTATATTTACGTAGGTAAGTATTCACATACTATATTTACGTAGGTAAGTATTCACGTACTATATTTATGTAAGTAAGTATTCATGTACTATATTTATGTAGGTAAGTATTCACGTACTGTATTTACGTAGGTAAGTATTCACGTACTGTATTTACGTAGGTAAGTATTCATGTACTATATTTACGTAGGTAAGTATTCACATACTATATTTATGTAGGTAAGTATTCACGTACTGTATTTACGTAGGTAAGTATTCACGTACTATAATTACGTAGGTAAGTATTCACATACTATATTTATGTAGGTAAGTATTCACGTACTGTATTTACGTAGGTAAGTATTCACGTACTATATTTACGTAGGTAAGTATTCACGTACTATATTTATGTAGGTAAGTATTCATGTACTATATTTATGTAGGTAAGTATTCACGTACTATATTTACGTAGGTAAGTATTCACGTACTATATTTATGTAAGGTAAGTATTCATGTACTATATTTACGTAGGTAAGTATTCACGTACTGTATTTACGTAGGTAAGTATTCACGTAGTATAATTACGTAGGTAAGTATTCACGTACTGTATTTACGTAGGTAAGTATTCACGTACTGTATTTACGCATTCACGTATGTCTAACGTAACGTCTGCATATCTTATGAAGCACATGTCGGTTACATCCGGTAATTTTGAACATGCTCAAAACATCAGCGTTCAACAACGCACCCCAGCGTAACACCGCCTGCTCTTAATGAATACTACTTATACCTTATATCAACGTAAACCAGCGTGTTGCCGATATTTTGTATATGCCATATTTCTGTATATCTTATGCATTCGTTGGGCATTCGTCTGATACATTTTGTATTAGGAAGTGATGGGCTAGACATGCGTATCTGTATATGTTCACTTTTCCGATCCGATCCGATGAAAAGTTGGACGTATTTGGACTCTGACAAATTTTCGTATGCGCCGGCATAAGTTTCTGTCATACGGATATGTGTGACAGGGCCTTTAACTGGACCAGCTTGTTTCTTTGAAGCATGAAATAAAATAAATGTCAGTATTTATTGTAAACCCAACATCACATCAGTGTTTAAATGATAGATTGCATTGCTATTGACATTGTCTGGATGCACATATAGCATCTTTAGCGCAGCTTTTGTTTCCGTTTCACAAAGAAAATATCTAATCTGAATTGAGAAGATAAAACGGTCCGTACAATGTACTCGCCAGAAGACACACAGTGTGTTGTGAAAGCTGAGCACAGACCACCTCGAGCTGGTATCCTTGTCTCAACTATTATTCTCGTCTAAGTCGGATAGATGACAGTTTACATTGTTTATTACACATCATTGTCCGTTCACCCTGAAGGCAGGTGTTAAGACTGAAGTGTGTGAATGTGTCGACTCTTATTAGTTTCTAGTATGCAGCTCAGGACGGAGCGAGTTTGGGCTGAAGCTCCAGATGTACTGCTCATGCATGAGCCAAGAGACGGCGACGCTGCACTGCTGATGAGAGCGTTCTGTGAGGTTGTAGGCCGTTCGCTATATCGCAGGGAATCTCTTATTTTACTTCCCCAAACTGCTTGTGCTAACATGCATGTTCTGAGTGGAAGTCCTGGAGAAGCTCCTGGTTTTATAAATCGCATTTCAACTTTGCTGTGCTGCTTGTTTGCATCCTAGGTTATCATGCTGCAAAGTTCTGCTCTTATCGCGCGGCTGCATCTACCTATTGTGTGCGAATTTGCATTGCAAATGTATTTCTTGTGGACATTTAGTTGGAGTTTCTTATTGGACCCGAGGTCCCTTGTAGTTTAACGGGGCTTCTGTTATTTACTGCTTCTCTTAGCAGAATGCTTTATGCACACACTGATGCTAATCTCCTTCTCATCAACGCTACACAACAGCTTCAGCTTCAAGCCAAACGGTCGACAGTAAACGCTTGTTAAAGGATCGGAGGTGTATTAAATGATGCATACTCTGCCCTCACATCTGAAATTACATGTGGAGTCATGCTCTGCTTTAGCCGATGCTTTTTGGGGGGGTTGTGTGTCTGCAGAGAATGGTATGTAATCTGCATCTCTCAGAAGTGCGACCACTAAACTGAGATTCTAAGTGTGTTTTCTGTCACTTCCTTCGTGACTCATTTGAAGACACTTGTTTTGAATCGAGCAGAGAACAAAATATGTCACTTCTCCTCGGAACAGCTGGAGATGAATTCCTGTCCTTGTGTGATTCATCCCTGCTGAGGTGAAAATTGTCTTGCTGCCTCAAAAATGCCCACAATTTGCATCAACAGCTCAAGAATTATTAAAAGACACTCAAGTGAAGTTCTGTCTGTGACGTACAACATATGAAGTATGTGCGAGTCATCACGTGCGGACAGCTGTATTTGTTTGACTGCCAGTGAACGAGTTAATGTGATTTCATGTGTACAACTCTTTGTTTGTAATAAGTTAGTGTGGAATTAAAATCGAAAGGCTTTTTGCTTTTTGTCTTTAACATCTGGCGTCTGAGGCAACTGGAACTGTTCAAACAATAACACTCTCGCTTCTCAAACGCACTCCAAATAAAATATTAGTGTTGGGGGCGAACCAGGTTCCCATATCCATCCAGAAATGTAGCTGTGTGTGTGTGTGTGTGTGTGTGTGTGTGTGTGTGTGTGTGTGTGTGTGTGTGTGTGTGTGTGTGTGTGTGTGTGTGTGTGTGTGTGTGTGTGTTTTAAAGACCACATCCTCCACATGTATTCAAATACATATTTGATTTTCTTCTTCAGTATTTGATGCTGATTATAATTTAAATTGTGCATCTATTTTACAGCTTGGCTCCAAACACTACTGATGAAAACATTTTGTTCCAGCATCAGAATGTAAAAAAGAACTTAGATACGTTGTTGAGCGCTGGACGTTGAAGGTTAGCCTCCCATCTTGTGTTTTACATGTTGGCGGTCGATCCCTTTAATGTGAAGTCTTACTCTCTCATGTTTCCTTAGGAGAGGGAAGACGTGAGAGTCATGCACGTACGTAGATAAGAGGAAACATTATCAGACAGTCTCTCCTGGAAGTGTTACACAAAGTTACAAACTTCTTTAAAAAGTCGTGAGGCTTTTCAACCGTCCAACATGGAGTTCTGATGACGTACACGACCCCTAAGCTACCTCATCCTGATCAGTTTGAACATATTCTCTCTTTCTTTCTGCATATTTCTCCTGCTCTGTCTTTTCCTTTTCTTCCCATCTTTCACTTTCTCCACGTGTCTGACACTTTGAGGACGATGACAACAGGTGTAATGTGAACTTGAGATGACCCACTCTAGTCCTTGATTGCAAAGATTGCTCTCACTAAGAACCAGGACACACATGCACATGCCCGGAACGCTAAAGCCATCACAACACGCTGAGAACACGAGACGGATCAGCTGACAATCACATAATCAGCTCTCACTTGATACGTTTTGAGTTTCAGTCGATGGTTCTATTTTGTCTTTCTGTTCAGCTGCGGTATCTATCGCTGCTCACGCCAACATCCATGTGTTTCTTTGTTATTCTGTAAACCGTGCAATGAACATGACGAGGTACGTGCAACCTCAAAATAACGCAGGGACCCAGGTTAATACATGCTGAAGGGGAGGAGGTGCTACAATGACAACAAATGTGCTCAATCTGAATAATGTAATAGAAGTGACAACACATCGCTTATTTCTTCCTGATGCAGGGTCAGAGTCACATCCTGTTTTACTTTTGCACGCTGCTTTCACTCGGATAAATATTTTTACTGGCTTCCTCATTTTCGATTGTTAGCTAATTTGTTTTTAAGGGATCATTTCCAACAGAAAACATTTCCTTTTCCTCCCGTCAGTGTTATACGGCTTACAGGAGACACTTGTAATTGAAAACTCACACTACAAAGACTCTTAATACACTGGAATAAGGAAATAAATGTTTGTCATGCAGAAACAAGAAACAATAGCAAAAGAAAAAGTACTTCTGTAAAGGAAGCCAGTCCTACTTTGTTGACCAGCGGGTCTTTGAGTTAACACTTATCATCAGTGCAAAGCAACGGCCAAAGTCTACTGTTTGAAGAGCTGTGTTTTATCTGCACAAGCTTCCTGAGAAATGTTGTAGCTCAGTTCAGCGAGAGACATTTAGCAAAAGAAGAGTTCTATCCTAAAACTAGACACAAGGATTAATAATAAAAACATAACATATGATACAGTTTTTAAAAAGGCAACAAGTGTCGGAGACAATGACTATACTGGATGCAAGGTGAGAAACTATTAGGGATTAAACTGCATGAATTAAGTAGAAACTCAATATGACACGCACACATTTAACCTCAATGGCATCATTTCACATTCTGTGCACAGAGCAGCACGACAGAGAGAAATGCAAATGTTTCATCGCAACAAACACACACACACACACACACACACTTTGACAGATACTATTACCAGCCATCGCAGAGCAAAATAATGGTCTGCATTCAGACCAAGTGTTACATCAACAGCCTGGTTTCCCTCTGAGGCTATAATATCTCTAACACACACACACACACACACACACACACGGACACACAAATCACTCCGTTTCTGTTAAACTGCAATGCCTCATATGTAGACGACACGCCATCTATAAAGAAAAAGGAACACGTCTTTGAATAACAGAGCAACCAAACATTACGAATGTCCTCTGATGAGACCTGAAGGCATCAGTCAGGATGCAGCAGAGGTAAATACTGTAACCTTCAAAGGAACAAATCAAAATGTTAGAGGAGCAAAGTTTAAAGCCATCTTGTAAATCAATCAAAGCGAGGCAGACTCAAAGCTTTAAATTAATGTCCTACATGTTTCAGTGACACTTCACCAGCATGGCCTTTGCAAACAGGAATCCTTAATTATATACTCCAAACTCAAAAACCCAGATCTTGATCTAGATGTTATTAAGGAAGTTAAGCAGGTTTCAGCACCAGGATGTTTGTGTACCAAATGTAATGAAGCTCGTAGTTGTTCAAGTGTGAATACCAAGAACTGTGGGACCAACAGTACCGTCTCTAGCTGAGCCTAACGATATGTTTGCACACTTTTAGGACAGTTTTAGGGACAACAAAAGATATGACATTACACCCAAAAAGGAGGGAAAGAAGATGGCCTTCAGGGGAAGTAAAAACAATGGCTAATTGAGTTTTGAAAATAAAAATGGTACCAATTCTTTCGTGGCGCAATTTGGTTTCAGTTTGAATACTGTGTGGTACCCTGAAGCAGTGAAAGACTGGATGAATAGCAGCAGGCTACTAATACATGTGGGAAAGAGACACAGGCTGCGGGGCTTTTACTCCTTAGACGTAACAACAGGTAGAAGAATCCAGTCTTATATAAACACATGAGTTCTGTTGCACCTCCTTGAGCAATTTGGTTATTTGATACTGCAAGTCAAGAGATGAATGAAATAACAAACACGTGAAATAAAGAGACACTGTTACATTATAGGTGATTATTATATGGAAACACTTCTGCATTCATAGCAAAAGATCACATATTACAAATAATGACATACACTATAACGGAGTCCTTGGCGACTATTAGATTTGAAACTTTAGAAATAATTACTTTTGTAAAAACTGTGCCTGGTGCTTCAGAAGCTCTCTTCAGCTCCAGCCCCCACAATGTAACACATTAGCTGCACCCAACAGGACATGACAGGCACTCGACCTGCCAACAAACCCAACAGAACAACTTGACCTCAAAGATGAATTCACAATCGTATCCATCACCAGGTTGGCACGGCAGGCAGTCTGAAAACTATAATACCGAGGTGCCTCGGCCGCTGCTGCGAAGGAAAGAAGCCGGTCAGAAGCATACATCAGAGCGAGAGCAACATCTCGCTAATGTTGTCAAAAAATGGATTCAGAATCCAAAAGTGAATCGATTTAAAAGGTGCAAATTGTATTGTCAGATTACTCACGTTCACTTAATGTTTTCTAATTCATCAACCATCATTAGCTCTTCAAACCAGTAACCTAGACCAGTGGTCCCCAACCGCCGGTCCGTGGGTCATTTGGTACCGGGCCGCACAAAAAGATTGAATAAAACAATATTTTATTTTCAAAGAGGTTTTATTTAAAAAAATCACCGGATACATCCGTCTGTGTGTCTGTGTCTCTTGACACAATGTCAATACCAGAGGTCAAGACGCTCGTCTGTCACGTGATACTTTACTTTAAAAATTAAGCCCACAAGCAACAATGAGTGGAAAACAAACGTTTTCAAAGAGCTTTTTTAGAAAAGAGAAAAGACCCAATGAGGAGACAATTAAAAGACAACATCAGGAGTCCTACTTAAATATCGCTACAGGTGATTCTCATGCGCTGCTCTCCATAATATACAGGCTCGCAAATGTAACCGCCATTATTGACTTCCAAACCAGTTGTTATGTTACAAAATCCTGCTTGTAGGCCTTAAACTAAGATGTATGATCAGCACAGATCAAACGTTCCACAAACATCATTCTGCACAGTGAAGCTCAAGAGCATAGTGAACTGGAGATGAACCTTCGGCAACATATTCTCTAAAGCATTGACTCACAGTTTAACAAGTTTGTCACATAACTAGAATAAATGTCCACCAGCTGAACATTTTTTTAAGAAACAGATGCTCCAGTCTGTTGCCCTGTTGTCACTTTGTCAACCAAGGTCTTTACTTACCTGCTATCCTTTACCAGAGGTTGACAGCGCTGGACGGGACGAGAGGGGAGTGTGTTGAAGAAAGTGATCTGCCGCCACAGTGTAACTACATGAATAAGAGAAGAGAGGAAAGCAGTGACTGCCATCAGGCGAGTGTAACGTTAAACCTGCTGGTCTGGTCGACTGACAGTGAGGTGAAAGGACACTTTGGATGAATGTATACAACACAGCAACACACCAACGTCTGCTTTGCATGTAATCACCTGTGTAGAAATCTGTAAGGTTCAGTTTGATTTGGTATTGCCATAAATAAATAAAAAGAATGGTTCACCCCAATTACAAAGCACATAGATGGTACCCTCTACCTGTGTCTAACCAAGCACATATTAAAGGTTTTATATGCTAATGATACGAAGTACTCATCTGACATTTCTGCTGCCTTTACAAATAAAAGGAAATTGGATTTTCATAAAAAAAAGTCCTCAAAGCAACACATTTCCAGACAAAATGTCCCCGTTACTCTGGATGATAAACTTCACTGTGAACAGTTTTATAAAGATGTTTACTAAGAGTAGAAAGCACCAACAAAAAGGACACTTCGACATGCTGACTGCAGGGGCCAGGTTCGGGCTAGTTAAGCCTGGCTGGTGCTGATACAAAGACTGGGTGGCTGTGGCTCAGGAGGTGGAGTGGGTCGGAGGGTCGGTTGTTTGATCCCCGGCCCCTGCAGTCAGAATGTCAGAATGTCAAAGTGTCCTTGGGCAAGATACTGAACCCCAAATTGCTCCCAATACACCATTGGCCATCCGGAGCAATGTGTGTGTGTGAATGTTTATCACTACTGACGAGCTGATGTGCACCTTGTATGGAGCCTGTGAATATGGGTGAATGCTGACATGTGTTGTA
The DNA here is from genome assembly GCF_900634415.1 of Cottoperca gobio. Lineage (NCBI taxonomy): Eukaryota > Metazoa > Chordata > Actinopteri > Perciformes > Bovichtidae > Cottoperca > Cottoperca gobio. Next base: position 27,147,776 of record NC_041359.1, read on the forward strand.
AAGCGCTTTGAGTGATCGCAGAGACTAAAAGAGCGCTTTATAAATGCATCTATTTACTTAAAGTCCAGACCAGCTCTGTGGCAATGTCCACAGTGGTACCTAACATTTTTATAGAAGACGCCATCGCACACCTGCACAAATCCATATGTGGGTGTGCCATCCAACTACGATTCAAGTCTCTGTGCGTGTATCCTTCACACATCTCATCCGATGTTCTTCACACTTGGCGGGTTTATTGCTTGGGACTCAAGGACGTGCAATGTTGAAGTTGGTGGTAGTACGGCGCTCTGTGCAGTGCCGAGGACGGGGCTCAATGACTGCAGTTCACTTTTGCTGCTGGATGCTATAGCGACAAGGTTACATTACACAATGTGTCCAATGTGTAATGTTGATTATCATCGGACTCTGCTGCTCCTTCAGGATTCACGGAGTCATCCTTCTGCTCATCGGTCTGTTGTTCTAAACTTTACCGTTTTAGGTGAACTTTGTGATAAAAGCCTGGATACTGAATACGTTCTCTTTGAGGAGCTGACAGGCTGCACAAACAATACACTATAAAAACATCTCAATCTCAAGAAGCTAAACTATGCAACTGGATTAGATAAGAAATATAAATATGAAGTGAAACATTCATAAACTGGCAGATTCAAAATGTTCTGCCTCCTCCCACGATATATATAATCCCTCCTGCAAAGTATTATCCCAGAACTTCCGTCTCTCTGCATTCCTCTGGCCTCTCCCTGCTGCGAGCCAGATATTAGATTATATTAAATTATTTGTTTCAATATCATAGGAGACAGGAGCGAGAGGTTAGAACCACAGAGCGCTCTGCAGGGAAGTCACGTTCTGTGTGTGTGCGTTCGTTCGTGCGTGCGTGCGTGCGTGCGTGCGTGCGTGCGTGCGTGCGTGCGTGCGTGCGTGCGTGCGTGCGTGCGTGCGAGTGTGAAAGAAAGAGAAACGGAGACTTTGTCTTTTTGTGAGACTGGTAAATGTGCATGTGTGTCGGTCAGCCTTAATTTCATAGAGAATGTCAAACTTTATTTTATTTTAGCTGAGGCCAAAGTGTGTGTGTGTGTGTGTGTGTGTGTGTGTGTGTGTGTGTGTGTGTGTGTGTGTGTGTATGTGTGTGTGTGTGTGTGTGTGTGTGTGTGTGTGTGTGTGTGTGTGTGTGTGTGTGTGTGTGTGTTCAAGTGCTACTGTTTAAAATCACATTATCTTTTTAATAATATTTTCTTATTGTTTGTTGTTCGATTTTGTGTCAGTGTACTTTGCTTGGGGGGGAAATTATTATTTCTTCAGTTCAAGGCTTCATTGTTTTGTTTTTAAAATATGAAACAGTTGTGAAACACTCCCCGTCACTTCTGAGCGCAGGCTGAATGTTTCCCATCGCTTATTTTGTCTTTCCAAACTCTCAGAAAGATATTTAGTTTCATTTAAGAAACGCCAGAATCAGAAAATGTTTCAAATATTTGCTTGAAAAATGTAATTAATCGAATCAATCAACAAATTGTTCACATTCAACATTCAAAGATATATAAGGTTTAGGAAAGTGAAAGAAGCTTTAACTTCAGTTTTAGACATACACTGACTCCTGTTTATGAAACACGGTGAAGAACGAAAGAGGAAGTGGAAATGGAGAACGCAGAAGTACAGAACGGAGTGACACCCGTACGTCTCTGACTCACAGAGGAGGGAAGTAGGTCACCTGTAATCAGACCATTCTGTGTGTTCGGGGGGGAAACACAGCCACACACACAGAGGGACGACATGCAGACACGACAACTGTTCTGACCTGCTTACCCATCGAGGGGATAAGGATCATCGCACCGTGTGTTTCTATGTCGGTGCTGATACTGTGCACCAAACAGACAAGTGAGTTCACTCCATCTTTAATTAAGCAAACTCGCAAAATCAATTAACTATAATTGAATAATTGAATGGTTTCAGAACATTATAAATTCAGTTTTGTTATTTGAAATGATGACTTGACTTAGAGATAGGGTGAGAAGCTCAGCCATCAGGAGAGACTCGGAGTAGAGCCGCTGCTCCTTTACGTTGAAAGGAGCCAGTTGAGGTGGTTCATCTAGTAAGGAACCACCTGGGCGCCTCCCTAGGGAGGTGTTCCAGGTACAGCTGGGAGGAGACCCCGGGGAAGACCCAGGACTCGGTGGAGAGATTATATCTCCTCACTGGGAATGCCTCAGGATCCCCCAGTCGGAGCTGGAGGATGTGGCCCGGAGAAGGGAAGATTGGGGTTCCTTACTGGAGCTGCTGCCCCCGCGACCCGACCCCGGATAAGCGGTCGACGATGGATGGATGGATGGATGGATGGATGGATGGATGGATGGATGGATGGATGAATGGAGGGATGGATGGAGGGATGGATGGATATTTGCAGCACCAACGCTCCCTCTCCTCTTTCTATATTTCTTTATGGGGGCTGAAGTCACACTGGCTTCTGTCTCAGTGAACAGTCTATCTGAACAAAGTGTGTTTCTCTACTTTCCATATGAGACAAATCAGCTTCCACAACAGCAGGGGTTCTCAAACACACAGAATAAAATAAAAATAAACTATAAAAAGTTTAAGAAAGCACTACAGAAACTACAGTACCCATAAACATGTACCAGTGCAGGTACTTGCGTCATCGTAACTTGCCGTTGTTAATATCATTAAAATTCATTAACACCAACTTCTAAAGTAATTTCTCCAACTTTTTATCCGTAATCTCTGCACAACATGCTGCATATAAACTGCATATAACTGGCCCACACTTGTATGTAGCCTAGAAAGCATACAGTGGTTGGAGTTGCATAATAGAGGGCAGTCTCGTGCATGAAGACAGTTAGAGTCTCTGACCTAGACACTTTGTCAACACTGTTACACTGGAACCAAAGACAGAAAATATAAAGTCCTGACGCAGGGAAGCCAAAGCCTCCACAAGCGTGCAGAGCTGCTTCCAGTCTGGAATGCTAAAGATAGACTAAATACCAAGAACAGACCCTGAGCGGCATCATAACACAGTGCAGAGCAAAAGTCACAGTTAGAGACTCTGTAGTGTAAATAAATCATCTCCAGGCTGACAATACTGAGAAGAAAAACGTTTTACTCCTAATAAATACAACTTCTGAACAATAAATGTACAGTATTTAATACGCTCTCTAAACTCAAAACATCTTTTACTCAATATTTGAACAAAAACCCTCAACAGCTGCTAACATCAAACACATTTCAGGTTTCTGCCTCACAGTGGAGCTTTACTGCTGTCTGAAGAGACAAACATGTCTGATCTATTGATTTCCTGCTTTCTCTGTATTTGATTGTTTTTGTATCAGCAGGGGAAACATGACAAACCGTGCACGCATTCAAATTCCCTTTTCACATGCAAGCTGCTGTTTTGTTTGTTGCTAGTTGGAATCTGGCACACAAAACCTCACAAGATGCAACTCACGACTTAACGCCAGGTGAAGCAAACTGCAGAGCCTTTACGATCCTCTGAAATAATAGAAAATGTTAGTTTGAATGTCTAATGTGCATCAGTGATGAACAATCATGGGATGATAAGAATCAACACCAGAAACCGTTTGACTTGTTGCTTTCAGAGGAATCTGTCGACATCTTGATCCTCACACAACTCTAGAAATGACGTCTCTGTAACACCGATTTGCAAATGTTTTGAGAGAAACATAATGACAATTAAGTTTGCATGTGTATAAGGTGAATATGGAGGAATGACGGGGACTTTACACCCACGTCTGCACTGTAGCTGGCTGCAGATGGTTCCGGACAGAGATTCAAGTAAACAAATGCCTGAGGCGACACAAGAGCTCATTATGGCTTCTGTTACATAATAAAAAACCCTCTGCAGTTGTTGTTTGTGAGGTCCAGTGTACATGTTATGATGGTTAAATAGAGTATTGAAGGCAGAAAACTGTTTATTCATTAAAAGCAGGAGTTGCCCCCAGGTGATTTGTGCAGGACAACAGTAAAAACAAGATCAGATGTGCATTCATTGTGTCCTGCATAAATACATCACATTACGCTGCACACAGCACGCTGCTGCACACAGCACGCAGCCGGTCCTCTGGCTCTGCTCTGCCAGGGTGTTCAGGGCAACAGGGTGATTAGGAAAGATCGCAATATACTCATTTAAAAAAAAAAAAAAAAAAAAAAAAACAAGATTAAAAATAGAATCCAGATAAAACAGGAGTTACAGTAACTATTTGTGCGTTGTCACAATACTAACAGCAAACTTTAACAGCAGGTGAACACAGAGGCGGTTATCAGAGATGTATGCACAGTAAACAGCACGGATATATATGTAAACACACTTCTGATGATTTGTAGTCGTGAGTTGAGTGTTTTTCTTTCTCTCTTTGCAGGTAATCGCGGTGCAAATTACTTGCAAAGCCACTGCTGGTTGTTTGTTTCATAATAAAAGTGCAATGCAAATCAGATTAATCCTGATATTTAACTCTGGACGACGGGGCTTAGCTCGTCACCTCAGACCAATCCGGTAGTTGCAAATTCTGTATAATATTTCGTCAACTGAGGGTTAACGAGGTCTATCTGACAAATTGGACAAATTTGAGTTCTATGTCTCAAACGTCTTTTAAGTGAACAGGGTCTATCTGCATCACTCATTTATGCAGATCTTGTATATATTTGCTGAGTCAGTGAGATCTACAAAGGACTATCTCCACATGTTCAAGCATCATGTTAGTATCACAAAGGTCTATCTGCTGACAACCAATAGCAGGGCGGGAAATTAATCACGTGATCATTTCAAGCACAGGAATAACTTATTCTAAACGTTTTGCTGCCAACTGTTTTATATGTAATCTAGTAGATAGTAGTTCAAGTTAAGATCATTAGTTCAAGTTAAGATCATTAGTAGTTCAAGTTAAGATCATTAGTTCAAGTTAAGATCATTAGTTCAAGTTAAGATCATTAGTTCAAGTTAAGATCATTAGTAGTTCAAGTTAAGATCATCAGTAGTTCAAGTTAATATCATTAGTTCAAGTTAAGATCATTAGTAGTTCAAGTTAGGATCATTAGTAGTTCAAGTTAAGATCATTAGTAGTTCAAGTTAAGATCATTAGTAGTTCAAGTTAAGATCATCAGTAGTTCAAGTTAAGATCATTAGTAGTTCAAGTTAGGATCATTAGTAGTTCAAGCTAAGATCATCAGTAGTTCAAGTTAAGATCATTAGTAGTTCAAGTTAGGATCATTAGTAGTTCAAGCTAAGATCATCAGTAGTTCAAGTTAAGATCATCAGTAGTTCAAGTTAAAATCATTAGTTCAAGTTAAGATCATTAGTAGTTCAAGTTAAGATCATTAGTAGTTCAAGTTAAAATCATTAGTTCAAGTTAAGATCATTAGTAGTTCAAGTTAAGATCATTAGTAGTTCAAGTTAAGATCATTAGTAGTTCAAGTTAAGATCATTAGTTCAAGTTAAGATCATCAGTAGTTCAAGTTAAGATCATTAGTAGTTCAAGTTAAGATCATTAGTAGTTCAAGTTAAGATCATCAGTAGTTCAAGTTAAGATCATCAGTAGTTCAAGTTAAAATCATTAGTTCAAGTTAAGATCATTAGTAGTTCAAGTTAAAATCATTAGTTCAAGTTAAGATCATTAGTAGTTCAAGTTAAGATCATTAGTAGTTCAAGTTAAGATCATTAGTTCAAGTTAAGATCATTAGTAGTTCAAGTTAAGATCATTAGTAGTTCAAGTTAAGATCATTAGTAGTTCAAGTTAAGATCATCAGTAGTTCAAGTTGAGATCATTAGTAGTTCAAGTTAAGATCATTAGTAGTTCAAGTTAAGATCATCAGTAGTTCAAGTTAAGATCATTAGTAGTTCAAGTTAAGATCATTAGTTCAAGTTAAGATCATCAGTAGTTCAAGTTAAGATCATTAGTAGTTCAAGTTAGGATCATTAGTAGTTCAAGCTAAGATCATCAGTAGTTCAAGTTAAGATCATCAGTAGTTCAAGTTAAAATCATTAGTTCAAGTTAAGATCATTAGTAGTTCAAGTTAAGATCATTAGTAGTTCAAGTTAAAATCATTAGTTCAAGTTAAGATCATTAGTAGTTCAAGTTAAGATCATTAGTAGTTCAAGTTAAGATCATTAGTAGTTCAAGTTAAGATCATTAGTAGTTCAAGTTAAGATCATCAGTAGTTCAAGTTAAGATCATCAGTAGTTCAAGTTAAAATCATTAGTTCAAGTTAAGATCATTAGTAGTTCAAGTTAAAATCATTAGTTCAAGTTAAGATCATTAGTAGTTCAAGTTAAGATCATTAGTAGTTCAAGTTAAGATCATTAGTTCAAGTTAAGATCATTAGTAGTTCAAGTTAAGATCATTAGTAGTTCAAGTTAAGATCATTAGTAGTTCAAGTTAAGATCATCAGTAGTTCAAGTTGAGATCATTAGTAGTTCAAGTTAAGATCATTAGTAGTTCAAGTTAAGATCATCAGTAGTTCAAGTTAAGATCATTAGTAGTTCAAGTTAAGATCATTAGTTCAAGTTAAGATCATCAGTAGTTCAAGTTAAGATCATTAGTTCAAGTTAAGATCATCAGTAGTTCAAGTTAAGATCATTAGTAGTTCAAGTTAAGATCATTAGTAATTCAAGTTAAGATCATTAGTTCAAGTTAAGATCATTAGTAGTTCAAGTTAAGATCATTAGTTCAAGTTAAGATCATTAGTTCAAGTTAAGATCATTAGTAGTTCAAGTTAAGATCATCAGTAGTTCAAGTTAAGATCATTAGTTCAAGTTAAGATCATTAGTAGTTCAAGTTAGGATCATTAGTAGTTCAAGTTAAGATCATTAGTAGTTCAAGTTAAGATCATTAGTAGTTCAAGTTAAGATCATTAGTAGTTCAAGTTAAGATCATCAGTAGTTCAAGTTAAGATCATTAGTTCAAGTTAAGATCATTAGTAGTTCAAGTTAGGATCATTAGTAGTTCAAGTTAAGATCATTAGTAGTTCAAGTTAAGATCATTAGTAGTTCAAGTTAAGATCATCAGTAGTTAAAGTTGAGATCATTAGTAGTTCAAGTTAAGATCATTAGTAGTTCAAGTTAAGATCATCAGTAGTTCAAGTTAAGATCATTAGTAGTTCAAGTTAAGATCATTAGTTCAAGTTAAGATCATCAGTAGTTCAAGTTAAGATCATTAGTTCAAGTTAAGATCATCAGTAGTTCAAGTTAAGATCATTAGTAGTTCAAGTTAAGATCATTAGTAATTCAAGTTAAGATCATTAGTTCAAGTTAAGATCATCAGTAGTTCAAGTTAAGATCATTAGTAGTTTAATAAAAAGTCTTAAAAATTCAGATTTAATAGCAAATATAATTTTCACTTTTAAGTTTCCTGCCACGTGGAACTTGTTTAAACATCTTTAGAGATTAAAATGAAGCTAAGTTTCATAAAATACAGTTGAGGTTAAATCTTCGGGGGGAAATGTCAGAGAGACTTGGGACTCTGGTGTTCCAACAATAAAACCACAAAGGTCTATCTGCACAATGAGTTTAGTTTCTACCCATAATGCACTGAATTGGCTGAACAGTGTTAACTTCACTACCTAGTGTGCAGCATGTGTCAACATGGGTTGGAGTTGGTTTTATATTGTCCACGTTATGAACTGCTGAACTTTCAAATGCGTTTTTCTCAAAACTCGTCAAAGTGCAGATGGACCTTGTTCACCCTCAGTTGACGATTTGTTGAGGATGGCCAGATGATTTTGCTTAGAGGTAAATATCTGCTCTAATCTCTCTCTCCACTCGTCCTTCACTTCATCACTTCTATTCTCTCACCGTCTCTCTGCGCCTCTTGTCGTGATGCTTTCCTCGCCTTCAATGCTCCTTAACTTGTGCACATGTGTTGTGCTAATCATTTAGTGTTACTTTAAGTGATAAAATAAATAAAAACGGATGCATCCAGATGTATTTTGAGCTCATGGAGGCAAAGAAAGACATTTTTTAGAACTTAGTTGGCATCCACTCACTCTTTCCTCTTCCTCTTCCTCCTCCTCCTCCTCCTCCTCCTCCTCCTCCTCCTCCTCGGTGAACCACATGGTTAACTGCAGTCCAAGCCTTAACGGCTGTTTCTCGTAGACCTTGTGGCGGCACAATGACACTCTGGGCGGCCGGTTGCCACAAAGCTCCAGAGTCAAAACAGCACCGTCGACCAGCAGCTGGATTCTGAGACTTTAGTTTCACTTATCAGATAATTTAAGAAGAAAACAGAGCAGAGCTGAGAGCTGGAGGAACAAAGCACCACGCTTAAGATTCAATCCAAACTTTCCTCTTTTTAAATTGAAAAATTATATTATATTATATTATAATATAATAAAAAAATATATAACCACATAAAAATAGGATTACATTGTAGAGGGCCAATAAATAATATTATATATATAATAAATAAAAAATAAAAAATACTGGTTGATAAATACATTTCCTCCTTGATGGGAATTCTAAGAAGTTTTTTTTACAAGTTACCATTCCAATGATAAGTAGCCTGCTGTACAATATTCATCATTCATGTCAGACGGCTGGAATATCTTATTTATCTTAAGAAAGTTGTGAGAATATGTTTTACTGAGACGAGGGCGGAGGACACACGTCTTCATTTAATCTGCTGATATTTCCAGGTGGAATTTATACTTTCACACTATTTTTAAGCAAACTTGGCCATCTACTGTCCGGGGGAGCGAGCTTTACTGGAAGTCTTGTGACACATCCGTGTTTTCGCCGGCTGTGTTTTGTCTTAATTGACCAAAATCGAGTCAATTATGTTCAATTTAGAAAAAGAGCAAAGTCATGAAATGTTTGTGGTGATGCCTGGTAGACCAACAATGGAGAACGAGTGTTTCCATTCTGATCAAATATGTGAACTGCTGCAACCCGGAAATTGTCTCGACATTACCCGGAGGAGCCGTATGTGAGAACACAAATGTCAGAATCATCTGGATCGGACGTCAAATGGACTTTACCAAGAAGAAGGAGAAGAAGAAGAAGAAGGCTCATTTACACGATAACGTCTAACTGGAGACACAAGATTTGGGAGCTTCTGTCGGTAAGGGTCGACGCCAAACTCGTCAAATCCAAGCGGTAACAGACTCTCATGTTTATGAGCAAATTAAGAACCCTCTATGTGACCGCGGAGCGTCATGTCCGGCCTCGTGCAACGCTCAACCCAGGTGCCCAGGTGTATTTACAGCAAGTGTGAAGCTTCTGACTACACGTGTGACAACACACACACAAGATGGGACCGAACATCTGGTTACACATTACACACTGTAACTCGTGTCAGACGTACAGGGTGTGTTCAGTCCTGCTGTCGTCTTGATGAGCCGTCGTCTCTCCTGAGGGACGGCGAGGCCTCCGCAGGTGTTAGAGGACCAGATGGTGATCATGCTGCTGAACTGATACGTTCACTATATTTAGACACACGTCAGATGTTTTCCATCTTGCAATCCTCCACCACACAAAGATGTGCAGGATGTCAGGATGCATGTGGGGAGTAAAGTGGACTCACATGCTTCATGCATTAAACAATATATATTTCAGTTTGAACCACACTGACCAGTTTATACTAGCCTTGTGCAAAATCACTGATTCAGTCAATATAAATAAATCAATTGTCTGCAAAGTTATAACAAATAATGATACAAGACAAAAACTTGTGACGAAAAGAGAGCTGAGCCAGAAGGTAAAGGTCTCGATCTACCGGCCGATCTTCGTTCCTACCCTCACCTATGGTCATGAAGGCTGGGTCATGACCGACAGAACGAGATCACGGGTACAAGCGGCCAAAATGTGTTTTCTCAGACGGTGGCTGGCGTCTCCCTTAGAGATAGGGTGAGAAGCTCAGCCATCAGGAGAGACTCGGAGTAGAGCCGCTGCTCCTTTACGTTGAAAGGAGCCAGTTGAGGTGGTTCATCTAGTAAGGAGCCACCTGGGCGCCTCCCTAGGGAGGTGTTCCAGGCACGTCCAGCTGGGAGGAGACCCCGGGGAAGACCCAGGACTCGGTGGAGAGATTATATCTCCTCACTGGGAACGCCTCGGGATCCCCCAGTCGGAGCTGGAGGATGTGGCCCGGAGAAGGGAAGATAGGGGTTCCTTACTGGAGCTGCTGCCCCCGCGACCCGACCCCGAATAAGCGGTAGATGATGGATGGATGACACAAACTATGGATCATGCAAGCAGGAGTATTCCTCTTACCTGTAATCAACGTTCAACCAGCTCAAACTGAAAATCAGATTAAATGCATTTTGATTATGTTTTAAAGAAATGTTTAAGTCAGAAGATTTTACAAGAAGTCTCTAAATCTGTTAAGTGGAAGATGTTTAAGATGATCATATCCTGTCGCATGCTCCAAGATCAACGTTTACTTTTTCAGTAAGACCGGAAGCGATATTTGTCACAAAATAACCATAAAACAAAGAGGACAGAGAATTATGTTGCATGTAATTTGTCTAAAAAGCAAAGATGTTTAGTTAAATATAAAAAATAAAGAGATGATGCACACAGACTGAGCTGTTCACATGTAATCTGGAGGAGGGAAGAGAAACAAATGTCTTTACTGATCTGTAATCTGTAGATAATAGTTGTATAGTAGTAAGTGAACCACTCTGGATACATGCTTTATATATGCAACACTGGAAGATGTTTGTGAAACAGTGACGTCTTGTAATCCCATGTGGGACTGGACAAATGTTTGTCATGACACAGAAATAAAAAATAAATGAAGACAGATAACAAACATTTATATTGATACATTAAATAGATGAGGAATTATATCCTACTTCTGTTTTAATGTTAAAACTCGAGCACACATTCTTTTAAAATGTCCATCCTCATGTGGGTGGTGTCAGCGAGCACCAACCACGAGTTACCAAGCCCCAAAAAACATGTTTTTATTTTTTACCACGTTGAAATAACTCCTGTGCACTGGTGCCTGATAATTACAGCCTACATGACATTATCCCATGCATTGTCCGGTAACAGACTGAGACAATAACCCTTTATGAGTCACACAAAGGCTCCGGCGGTCAGCCAGCAGCGTGAAACTAAGTCCTCCAGACGTGTAGAGTGTTGTTGCTGTGGTCGTAACAGGAGGCGCACATGTTAACGAGCTCGGTCGCGCTAACCTCGCCGCGCGCTGCTGCTCCACCGTCCGCCTGTTGTGTGAAAACATCTTGATGTTTCTCACAAAGCCATCGGATGAATTACAGAACAAGCTGCTTCATAAAACAACGCAGTCATTTCTGATTGTTTAAGAGATAAAAGAGTTTTCAATCCGACAGTAATGAGAAGGACATGTGAGCTTTTGCAGATGAGTGTGCATCTCGCTCTGTTCTTTTCTTTGGAAATGCACAGACATTTTTAAAACCCTCGTGCAGACAGGAT
>NC_041359.1:27164185-27171685 GCF_900634415.1 Cottoperca gobio
AAAGCAGTTTTACAAGCATGTCGGAGAACTACGGTGGCCTTCAGGGAATGTTAGAAAAGGCAAAATGCCCGATCTAGAGCCAGAGTTTGGAGAAACCTGGGTCAACCTGTTCAGTGTTCTTAAGTGGCGTCGTGCTTTTGAAATGATAAGTATCAACACTTCGAAAGATGTTCAAATTCGCCTGTTCTGAGCTGCAGAATAGGGGCCCACTTAACTTCCCGGGGGGGCTTACATGTTCGAACAAGTGCACGGACTTGGATGCTCAGATAGTTTCTTTGTCTGCACCTGGGTTTGGAAAGTGATCATATTTCCAATTTTTTTTGGCAAACTGCCAGTGAGAGCACATGTAGAGTCTTCCTGCCTAGTCCCCACCCCATCCCGCCTCTTTTAGTGTGTAGAAGTAGAATTCAGTAAAGACCTGTACAACACAGCTTTTATGTCCGACGCTGGTATCGTACATCTACAATACATTGAAAGCACCTGGTTTGTAATTAAGTTTGCTGAACCCTGATTGATACGCAGATGTTTAGTTGCTTCAATTTCATTGAGTTGCAGAGAAAGAATTATGACGTTTGAGGAAGGCCACCTGCCAAAGCTCTAGTGTTACTGAAGCTTTCATTATGTTATCAACCCAGGACACTACATTGCAGTTTCTTAGACTACAAAGAAGTGAAAGATCTTTACCTTTACTCTGACGCCCCCTGTGGTGGTGAAAGGTAATTGAAAGTGTGTATGATCTGAAATAAAGATGGAAGTATATGTCTGTGGTTGGAAGAGACTTCATCTGCACTGCTAGCGAGGACGGTGGTGGTTGAACAACAGGGCACCAATGACAATACTTGAAAAATGCAGAAGACATAGAATATTCTAGCAGAAATAAATTAGTTTAGTTCTAAAGTACAAACCTTCCCATCGTTGCGTAGGTGCTTCATGAATTCATGCATCCTTTATTCATACGGTGTGATCCAGGGAGAGCAAACAATCTAACGTTTCGACTTCAAGCAGAAGCGACATTTAAATTTAGCTTCTGTGGGCATAAAACTTGTGACCAACCACAAAGACAATATATGCATGTCACATAGAAGAGTGCATATTATTGTGCAAGCACACGTAACAAATACATACATACACACACACACACACACACACACACACACACACACACACACACACACACACACACACACACAGAGAGAATAGGCTACATGTGCAATGTACAGTATACAGTCACAGAAAGAGGATCGCAGGGATTTAGGTACGAGTACACGTGTGTGTTCTGCCAGGCAGCCGTGACATGTGATGTAACACATGACACACACACACGACTCAACTGTTAAACTGTCCAACATGTAGACAGACTCAGGGGAATGAGTGGGAAATACAATCTGATGAGGACACACTCCTCCCCTCTGGATTTTTTCCGTAGTCTGCAGAAAACCTCTTTTTAACAACACTCTTACATGTTTCAAATGTATAATATGTCACCTGAAAAGTGCATACACACGTACTGCAGGAGCAGCTATGAAAACATTACAAAATATCAAAATAGCTGATGCTTGATTATATCGCTGCTCAGTTCCTGCTACTGTCATTTAAACAAATACGTTGTAGATGCAGCTGCGTTGAAGGACACCTTTAAAACACTTCACGTCTTTATAAACCACCCACACAGGGATTTGGTTCAATGTGAGTTTCCAAGGTGAGTTTTGGTCTCACATAATCTACATGTTGATGTTACGGCCACAGGAAGAATAAAAGCAGAAATTATGTTTATTATGTTTTCTTAATGTACAGTTCTAAATATTAGCACACAGCTCAATAAACCAACAGAAAACAGAACTAGGCAGCAGACAGTAGGAGGAGAGTGATACTTCTGACGCCTCCATGAGTGGAGAAGCAGTGTGTGTGTGTGTGTGTGTGTGTGTGTGTGTGTGTGTGTGTGTGTGTGTGTGTGTGTGTGTGTGTGTGTGTTTTTATTTTATTAAGTCAAGGACGCCTTGCTGCTTTTTATTTGATTGTGGGTCACTTGCCGGTCTCAAAGGCAGATTTAGTGTGTGTGTGTGAGTGTGTGTGTGTGTGTGTGTGCGTGTGTGTGTTTGTGTGTGTGTGTGTGTGTGTGTGCTACGTATCCTTCTTTCTACAGTTATTCCTGTTCATAATGCTTCACCATGTGACAGACCAACATTGTACATTTATTTTTAGTTTTCAGTTCTTCTTATCGACTCTGCAACTAATAATGTTCTAACAGGCAGAGCCGGTCCTGCGACTCGAGGCCGGTCCTGAGACTCGAGGCCGGTCCTGAGACTAGAGGCCAGTCCTGAGACTAGAGGCCAGTCCTGAGACCAGAGGCCAACTAGGAGCAGGTCCTGAGATTATAGGCCGGTTCTGAGACTTGAGGCTGGTCCTGAGACTCGAGGCCGGTTCTGAGACTAGAGGCCGGTCCTGAGACCAGAGGCCAACTAGGAGCAGGTCCTGAGATTATAGGCCGGTTCTGAGACTTGAGGCTGGTCCTGAGACTCGAGGCCGGTTCTGAGACTAGAGGCCGGTCCTGAGACTCGAGGCCAGTCCTGAGACCAGAGGCCGACTAGGAGCAGGTCCTGAGATTATAGGCCGGTTCTGAGACTTGAGGCTGGTCCTGAGACTCGAGGCCGGTTCTGAGACTAGAGGCCGGTCCTGAGACCAGAGGCCAACTAGGAGCAGGTCTTGAGATTATAGGCCGGTTCTGAGACTTGAGGCTGGTCCTGAGACTCGAGGCCGGTTCTGAGACTAGAGGCCGGTCCTGAGACCAGAGGCCAACTAGGAGCAGGTCCTGAGATTATAGGCCGGTTCTGAGACTTGAGGCTGGTCCTGAGACTCGAGGCCGGTTCTGAGACTAGAGGCCGGTCCTGAGACTCGAGGCCAGTCCTGAGACCAGAGGCCAACTAGGAGCAGGTCCTGAGATTATAGGCCGGTTCTGAGACTTGAGGCTGGTCCTGAGACTAAAGGCCGGTCCTGAGACTCGAGGCCGGTTCTGAGACTAGAGGCCGGTCCTGAGACTCGAGGCCGGTACTGAGACTCGAGGCCGGTCCTGAGACCAGAGGCCGGTCCTGAGACCAGAGGCCAACTAGGAGCAGGTCCTGAGATTATAGGCCGGTCCTGAGACTAGGAGCAGGTCCGGAGACTATGGGCCGGTCCTGAGACCAGGAGCCGGTCCTGAGACCAGAGGCCGGTCCTGAGACTAGAGGCCGGTCCTGAGACCAGAGGCTGGTCCTGAGACTAGTGAACACATATTATGACTGATTCTTTATCCCCACTGTCACCAAATTGAATATTGGACCCATCTTTCACAAGCCACATATCTTAAGAACATTTTTTAGACGGACAAATCAGGAGAAAATTAACTTTGTTTGAGACAAAAAAATCACGAGAACTGTGTCAAACTTTTAAGCTTACCTCAACTAACACATGTGAACGCCCTATGCTAACTAATATTCATAATTCAACATGTTCGTTAGCTGTGTAAATATCTAAAGTTAGCAAAACAAGATAGAGACATTAGACCACGCCCATTCAGGAGACAGGAAGTGTTTCGTACCATTGTAACGCGTCATCTTTATTATAGAGGATCTTTGATAATAAAGATAATCTAATTCTCCTGTGGCCTATTTGTTATTGTTTGGTGCATTAATATACATTAGTGCCTGCTCTGAATAATCCAGTTCATTCTCTGGTACAGCACTGTGTGCACCTATTGTCCCTTTAGCCTTTAGAGGTTTATTCCCTCTTCACTACATCTTCTTTATTTAATGACATGTTGCTCAGTCCTGAGATCAAAAGGAAATCTTCCAGTGCAGAGAAAATAGAAAGAAGCTGAGAAATATTTAGACAGATGTATTTGCAATAAGACGATAGACAATAGTCTGACAGACACAATGCAAAGTGCAAATATGGCAAAGTGATGCATTTTGTTGCAGTAATGACACATTATTAAATAAGTCGCCTCTAGTGATCAACGAGTCTGCTTACAGTGTTCATGTTGGGTCTTTTTATACATGACTTCATGTTGGAATTTACTCCCATGATGCTTTGCAACCCGTCTGCTTTGCAGCTGGCTTCCTCAGGCTGGTTGAAATCATGATGCAAAAAGTCATTTTTCTGTCAATGAAAAACGTGGTTTGTACTCAACTTAAGTACAATTCTAAAGTACCAATACTTTACACGAGTATTTCCATTTTATGCTACTTACTATACTATACTTTTACTCCACTATATCTCAGAGGGAAATATTTGACTTTTTAATCCACCACATCTGACAGCTTTAGTTACTTTGCAAATTAATTTTATTAATACACATAATAAATCAACTAATGAATTGTGATGGATAAGTAATGAACTATAAAATAGATTAAACTACACAGCAGTACAATTATAATGCAATAATATAATATATATTATTCTAAAATGGATTCTGCATAATGAGTACTTTAAGTATATTTTGATGCTAAGACTTTTGTATTTCTTCTACCATGTGACCATGTACCTTTACTATTATCATTATCTCCATGATGAAGCCAGTGTGATACGGTTTTGTGTTTTTGCTGCATTTCCCAATAATTTTACATGAACTTTTTATTTTTTATTACCCAGATTGTATAAGATCTACAATACATTACAGCCTCATTAACAAACATTTAGAGGCACGAAGATGCTGAGCTCATTAAAGTGCATTAAGGTCTCGTCCTTTTGATGTTGCATTACAGTAATAGTCCCTTGGAGGTATCTTTGTACAGTGGTAATGGGGTATGATGGTGATGTGGCGAGACAGGCGGTGCAGCCGGGTACCGCTGGCATCAACAAAACGTTTCATATTCCCAGTAAAGAACCTCCTCGAGGTTTCTGCTTATTTTATACAAACGCTGCTGCTGGAAGTCGGAAGAACTAGTTTGTATTAAGAGTCAGCACCTGTCTGCCATGCTGCTTTAAGTCCCATTGTGGTGACGTGCAGACAGGTTTATGTTCCTGTTTAGGAAGATGTGTAACTTCTGCTGTAATAACATCGTCGTTGAATTAACTGTGAACACCGCAAATAAAACTTTCATTGTATTTGAGTTATAATCAAAATAAAACAAAACCATCAACATAGCTTGAAACCACGAGAACTGATCCTTTACAATGACAGCTGTGATATTGAGTATTTGTACAGAAATTAATCAAATAAAGCGTTTTTATTTTAATGATCATGCTTTTTTTTCTGGGCGTTGTAGAAAAGCTGCTCCGTCACACTCCAGACTATTCATATATACATTCGTTATCATTAGTATGTCGTGTATGTGTTTCTAACATGCCACACATGTTCACTAAAGTAATAATAACAGTACAAACTGAGTACTGGTAGAACTTTGTGCTTATGGCTGCAAAGGTGCAAGCAGCATATTCAGGTACAACCCTGACATGATCCTCATCGTAGATATTATATATTATATATATTATTATAGATATAGATAGAGAATGGCCACTAGAGAAGAGAGAGAGAAGACGGAAGAGAGAGAAAGAGAGAAGAGAGGAGAGGAGACAGAGAAGAAGAAGCGGAGAGAGGAGAGGAAGAGGAGAGGAGAGAGAGAGATAGAGGAGTAGAAGAGAGAGGAGAGAGAGAGGTGAGAGAGAAGGAGATAGGAGAGAGGAGAGAAGAGGAGAGAGGAAGAGAGAAGAGAGACATGAGGAGAGAAGAGAGCAGAGAGAGAGAAGAGAGAGGAGAGAGAGAGAGGGAGAGAGGAAGAGAGAGAGGAGAGATGGAGAGAGAACTAGAGATGAAGAGAGCAGAGACAGAGGAGAGGAAGAGAAGCAGAGAGAGAGAGAAGAGAGGAGAGAGAGAGAGGGGTAGATGCGAAGAGAAGATATAGAGATAGGAGAGGGAGAGGGAGGAGAGAGAGGAAGGATTAGAGAAGAGAGAGAGTGAGAGGAGGAGAGAGAGAAGATGAGAGAGGAGAGAAGGAGAGAGAGAGGAAGGAAGAGAGAGAGAGGACAGAGGATAGAAGGAAGAGCAGATGAGAGAGAGGAAGAGAGAGAGAGAGAGAGAGAGCAAGAAGAGAAGGATAGGAGGCGAGAGAGGAGAGAAGAATAGAGGCAGAGAGACAGAGGAGAGGAAAGATAGAGAGAGGAGAGAGCGGAGGAGAGGAGATGCGAGACATAGTAGAGATAACAGAGTAATAGAGAGTAGAGGAGAGAGGGGAGAGGCTGATATATATTGATATAGAAGAGAGAGGGATGGGCGGAGCGAGAGAGGAGATAGAGAGAGGAAGAAAGAGAGAGAGGATAGAGAGAGAGGAGAGAGAGGAAGAAATTATATATATATATATATATATTATACCATTATTATATATATTATATATATATATGTAATACCACTAGATAATATATATATATTATATATAATGCCACTAGATAATATATATATATATAATGCCACTAGATAATATTTATATATTATATATAATGCCACTAGATAATATATATATATTATATATAATGCCACTAGATAATATATATATATATTATATATAATGCCACTAGATAATATTTATACATTATATATAATGCCACTAGATAATATATATATTATATATTATATATATATATATTCTGCCATCTAGTGGTTAAAATGCAACAACACACACATTTAACACGTGCACCTGACTTTCTTTATGCTTTTTAATTGTGCTTCACTACATTTCAGAAGAAAATCCTTTTTGTTTAACTCCACTAAATATTTGACAGCTGTAGTTGCATTACATATTAAGCGTTTATATAATACTGCACATTGTCATGTACGGCTGGATTAACTTGAGGTCTACTGCGTCAGTTAAAGGCAGTGTGCACTGCGAGAAAATATAAACTAAAATAAGTTTTACATTTTGACACGGGGCATCTCTAAAAGACACGTGCCACAAAGACGGTAATAATTCAGAAACAGTCGTTTATATTGTGTTTAAGTATTGCTAATTTCTCAACAGATTTCTTTCCATTTTATTTTTATACAACCAATTTACAAACTTACAAAATGTTGGGGACTTGCAATCTCCCACTTTAGTAGGTTGGTCATCGAGCCCTTGCCAACAGTATATAAGTAAAGATTCATTAATTCAAATGATTTTGACAAACTTCAACATTAAAATGCTGTAATAATAATCCTCTCGTGCAATATATCAACACCCTGAAAAATGTCATTCTGCACGAGTTATTTTAGTTTTTATACTTTAAGTAAACGATGCTGAAAGTACTTCTGGAGCTTCACATGTAGCACTTTTACTTCTAATGTAGTAATTAAGTAGTTTTATAATGTAGTATGAAGCATTCAGACCATTTCCAGCTTGTTTCATTAGCATAATATTGTCAATTTAAGAAATCAAATTGTGGATACATACTGTATATAAAGTATATTAAACAGGCAGTGGGATACGGAGAGGATAGATATAGCCAGAGAAGAGATAGAGAGAGAGAGAGAGAGAGAGAGAGCTCTTAGAG